>NC_141159.1:27266987-27566987 GCF_053477565.2 Lygodium microphyllum
ATCAATTGTCCCAACAGAACTCGAAGAGAACTTGAGCTTATAAGAAAAGAAGTTGTACAAGCTCCAGTGATCTAGGATATACCAAGTGCTTAGGAAAAACCTAAAAAATATCCATGGGATGTAACTACAATAAATTTTCTCTTGTAATCAAGACTCGGATATATTAAATACAATAAGTTATTTTTTTTCCAAAAACCGCATGTCTATGAGTGATGAGAGTAGCACAATGAAAGCATGGTGGGACCATAATCCACAGATTCCAAAATGATACCCCGGGTTTCTCTCGAGATGAGGACATCTCGATTTCTCTAAGGGGAGGAGGATGTAATATCTCCGCACAATTAAAGTTAGTTGGTTAGTTTGAAAGTTAGTTAGTGAATTAAAAAGTTAGTAAGGTTACTAACTAAAGACTAATTAAGGTAAAAACTAATTAACATTAATAATTAAGGACTTTTATTTAATTAAAATATTTTATTTAGAAAAATCAAGAGTCGTAAATCCGATATTTTTCTTGGATTGACAAGGACCTTAGCCACCCTTCATGTAAGTTACAACATGAACGAGACTTATGAGCTATAATTAATCACTAGTATTAATGTGTATAGTTTGAATGGTCCAAAAATATTAGATTCTTGGGGGGGGGAGGGGGACTATTATATTTTAGATATTATCCTAAAAATATAGAACTAAAAGTCATTTAAAAGAAAAGACAAGTGATGTTTTAGTTAGTTTTGGAGATTTTATAAAAAGAAAAATAAAGAAAAGTGATTTGCGAAATTGCGGGCGCCCTGATCACAGTCTACAGGCAATAGATAGCACTTCGAACATAGAAAAGAAGAAGGAGTGAACTAAGAGCTTTCTAACCAAGTGTCTTCAAGTGTCTTGGGGTTTTACCCCCCTTTTGGAGCCAATGCAACCATCATATTTATGATCTGAGCATCATATCACAGAGTCTTCTAAGAGCCCCTCCACTCTTGTTCTGAGAATTATCCACTCCTCTCTAATTCATTATAAATAGGAGGTATGGGAGAGGCATAAGGAGGCATAAGGATACCCATAAAGGCTGCAAGAGAGAGGGAGAGAGAGAGTATACCCCTCCAAGAGATTGTGAGAGAGAGAGAGAGAGAGAGAGAGAAGAGTTACCTCGAGAGGCTGCAGAATTTCCCTCTATCTCGATCCTCAATTTATCCATCTTCTCTTTCTCTCTCCCATCTCGAATCTATTCCAACTTCTTAATCTCTTGAGTCTACTTGCGGACGATGGCCTCCAAGTGAAGAATGTCATGTGTGGATGACAATATTACAACTAGCAACAAAGCTTCGGGCGAAGGCATCACATCACTATCAATCCAATTGCAGTACCGGTCATAAGTAATGTATTTTCAAATTGATAGATGCTTGTTTTAATGCTCGCAAGAGATGCATTAGGCTCCGTACCTTGTGGTGCTAGAATAGGCCATTGAAAGGGATAAATCACATCTCAAATATTCAAAGATGAAGTTTGTGAAGTGCTTGTATCAAAGGGAGTTAAATTGCACCTAGTTGCTATGTGATGAATCCATGCATAGCATAAGCAACATATGGGACACTAAAGTATTGAGCATCGATGAGTCTTTGATTAATCTTTACCGAGGATAATATTGTTTAAAGTTTGCAAATGCATATACATAGTTCATACATGGGAGATATTATGCAAACTTTACATCGATGACATGCGACTCCTTGCCTGAGGAGAAAGGAAGATAAAGCCAAGAAAAAATGTTGCATAGTAGAAAAATGCTAAAAGATAATTGTCACTTAGAGAGAAGAGGCATAAATGCTCTTGCTAGATTGATTAATTTGCATTGAAATGATAGGAGTTACGTCATGTAGAGTATTGGAACCTTTAGCATATGCCTTAGGCTAAAGGGGGGAATATTAAGTAAATTCTACTCTTTGGCCCCAAGGGGGAAAGTGAATATGCGACGGAATTATTATATTATTTGGGAAAAATACACTTAGGTTTGTTGGTTGATTGAACAACACCCCAAATGTTTTTCTTTCAATCAAGGAATTGTTGCATTGTGATTTGGATAAATATTCCAAGGCTTGTGTTGATGGCAAATGCATGGCATGGGTAAGTAATGACAAGTTGCCATGGGAATAAAGGAATGTTTTTCTAGAATATGATATTAGGATTGATTGCTTTGATTGTGCTTGATTTTTTATTGGATTAATTAAGGAAGGATATTTTGCATGCATGGATCATCTCCAAGATCACATCACAGATTATCTCGAGAGGGCACTGCTCAATTCACAGGCCAATGGTCAAGTGGTGAAAAGGCCAACCATGGGAATGATGTTTCGCTCAGCTTGCGGATCAATTAGAGCTCTTCTTCACACATGTGGCCTGCCTCTTCTTCACACATGTGTTCAAGCTACATGGTCTAACCTTAGCCATAGTGTCAGATAGAGATGGAAGATTCATGAGTGACATGTGGAAGGAACTCTTCAAGAACCTGGAAAGAAAGTTGAGATTCTCATCATCCTTCCACCTTGAGACAGATGGGAAAATAGAGCGAGTCAACCAAGGCATTGAAGACTATCTCAAGAGCTATGCTCAGGTGGACCAAAAGGATTGGGCCTTGTATCTCAATGTGCTGGAGTTTCACTACAACAATTCAATCAACTCTACCAAACCAACTACACACCCTTTGAGTTAGCCATGGGAAAAGAATTCATCACCTACCTTGCCTTAGCATCAGGAGAGTGGCCAAAGTTGAAGACCAAGATGTAGAAGAATTCTTGAAGAAATGGAGAGAGTGCAATGCCGCAGCAAAGCAGAGTCTAGAACAAAGAAAAATCACCATGACGGAACATGACAACAAAAAGAGAAAGGTAGTACTCTTCACCAAGGGTAACATGTTCCTAGTCAGCTCCAAGCATATGTCACTCCCAAAGAATATGAGCCCCAAATCTAATCACCGCTATTATGCACCTACAAGTCACCTACAAGCTTGACCAACTAGAAAGTGTTTTTTTTCATAATGCCTTTCATGCTCAACTTCTATGCAGGTTCTATCTCCTGACACAACCAATAGGGGTGGCACGTACCATTGCTTCATTCCAATGGCCCCTTCAAAGAAGAAGCATTCCTCTAGCACTGAGAACATAAAGGTAACCTTGAGTATCTCACCAAGTGGCGCGAGTGCCTTCTCAAGGAAGCCACTTGGATTTTAGAAGTGAATTGAATGTGGCAAAGATGCCTTCGCCATCTGGCTCAAGGAGAATCCCACCAATTCTTCCAATCTCCATGGAGTCATCCCAATGGCACTGATCATATACCCAGTAACACATCCACTCCTCAAATGTAATTGAGTTGAGGGTAGACTTGCATGGTAGCTTGAATTAACAAAAAAAAAGTCCCCCACCAAGTTTAGATGGGCAAACACTGACCAGCTTGCTAAAAAAAGATGTGTTAAGACCCCCAAGTCCTACTACGATAAACACTGACAAGTCTAATAGTAAAGGCTGCATTAAGACCCTGCAAATGTCTCATAGTCCTAGACTAGCAGACATTGGCCAGCTTGTTAGTAGAAGTTGTGTTAAGACCCCGAATGAATCAAATAACCTCTACCCTTAGATTGCTAAGGACAGCAATCCAATAAGCGAGGGTGAGTGTAAGGACTTTGTAGCTATACCATGGGTTGCTACCAGAAACACCTATATAGGGAGTAGTAGTGACTCCGACCCTTGCTTAGTTTCCACTCTATGTGTGATTCCCTATACCCAGTGGTGAACCCTCTTATGTGTGGCGTCACGAGGGTGTAGTCTTGGGATGTGCCTATGTTGTACTATTTCTTTGATTGAATAATACAAGAGTATACCTTGCTCTCACATATCGTGTTACCTTTTTGTGCAATGTTGAGTGAGTGAACGAGTGCAGGTACATCACACCCCCTCCCAAAGCAACCAAGAGTTGGGCTCACAAGGGACATCTTCATAAGAGTAAGTAACTATTCGCTTCTTTTTAATGTTATTTTCCTTATTCTTCTATTCGTTATTTGTAATGGGTTGTCATCTCCTTGAGCAAGGATGCTTGCTTGAAGTACTCCATCCATGGCATGTGTTGTATGTGTGGTCTAGAGTTCAATGGCAAGCAATCCTTTCTATGGTGAGATGATTCTAAATGAAAATAGAGAAACAATACAAAGGAAAAGAAAAAGCACAGATGCTTATAGTTCCCATAAATCAAGCTATGTTATGGAGTCTAGGGAGAAGATGTCTAAAGGTTGACATCACAAAATAACATTCAACTCTGCTCCATGTGAGGCAGCAACCATTGATTTGGTGGAGGAGGCATTCAATGGTGGGAGTCATGACAACCAACTTGTAGTTGTCAGAGAGAAGGATGTGCATAAGAGATTATGGGCTCTACATACAATACCTTTGCATTCCAAAAGGAATGTTTTAGGCTGGTGAATAAAAAGAGATGCATGCATTCAATAGATAGTAAGTCTCTAGGTCTGGTTGCAGCTTGCTTTTAGTGTGAGCGAAATATTCCATGGAGGAGAAATTTGGGGATTCTTCTTCAAGCTTGGCATTCTTTGTTTCTAAAGCATAAAGAGAGCTGAAATCTTTTCATTTCAAGGATTGGTTTGGTTCTTCATGGCCAACATTGGAGCTCATGCATTGAAGATTTAAGGTTAGTTCTCTTCCATTGAAACAATATAGAGCTTCTTGCCGAATTAAGTAGGGTATCATCAAATATTTTCTTCTTCAACTTCTTCAAAAATTCTACTATCAAGAGCATTTTCCAATGTTGAATGCTAAATGATAAGCTTCAACCATAGCTATCAGTTCAACAATCCATTGTCTTTCTTTGAGTAAGGCTCTTCAACCTTGATAAGATCTGAAGATTATGGGATTCAATTCAGAAGCAACAATTTGGGGTGTTTGATGGAAAAAATATGAGTGTCACTATTATTTTCTAAGTTCTTAGATGATAGAGCATTGCTTAGTACATTGGTTATGCTGATGACATTGCGATGGCATGGAATCCTTCATGAAGACAAATGATTATGCTGATATGTTTATAGCAATGTCTTGATTAGGTTGGAAATGTTGGTAAGATGATGCTCATGTTGGAATGCAAATGATTATGTTGGCAATGAAAATGTTCATGTTGGCAATGGTTGACTCATCTTGTCAATGATTCAATCCATCTAGTGATTTTAGGACATTACTCCTTCATTGCAATCCTTAAAATGAGTAGTTTGGGATTTTGTTTACTTTTCATTGATCATAAATTGATGTCATGGTATCCTACAAAGTGCCCTAAGCTCTATCAATGAGTCTATAGGATTCAACATTGTCAAAGTTGGATTTATAGACCTCTTATTATAGGCTCATTTAAATAGGGCAGGTTGTGGACAATTTCAATTAGCCAACTTTGGGCTTTCATATATTTTTTTGGCCTGATCCAAAATTTAGTATCAAGTACTTTATTTGAAGAGGTAAGCATTATCTTTGATTTAAATCAACAAGTTTATTGATCAAATCTTTCAATCAAAAGTTATGGTTGATTTTAGTAACTATAGGTACTGATGACTACACTCTCCACAAATAATCAAAAGTTATGGCTGATTTTAGTAGTTGTAGGTACTACAGGACTGAGTGCTCCATAGGCAAGAAAATAGATGACATTGGAAATGGTAGTCATGATTTTGATTGAGAAATTGCTTATCCATAAGTTAAAACCACATACTTCTTAGTTGGTTCAACAAAGTGTAATGCATGCTCTTATTAATCTCTATGATAACAATGTCTTACAAGGATGTATATGTAATGTGGAAGCTAAAAGAATGTTTTTGGATTACTAACCATGGACACATTGGAAGTTCTAGATAATTTGTGGGCATCAATGAAAGTATTTTTGTAGCAATGGTACTACTCTTCTACAATCTCTTCAAGGCATGGATGTATTATATTGGTTTGTATCATTGCTTAATCAATCATCTCAGCAACAATTAGAATATGTATTGGTATTTATTTCCATTCTCTTTGCTGAGATTGATGCTAGTTAGTGGGCTACGATAGTTTGTATACCTCTGTTGGTTAGGAGGTGATCATGGGCTTCATTACAAGGACAATTAGCATGGAAAATTTTGGATAGAGGAATATGTTTCCTTCATTTTGATTTGTCTTTGTATCTACCCTGAGGATATTCACAATTGTGTGGAGATGGCTATAAATCTTCTATTGAAGTATGCTAAATGGAAAAAGAAAATGCTCGCATTGATTGCTACTTGGTACAATCATCTCAAGGGGAATGATCAACCGGTTCCATGGATTCTTTACAGCCCAGAATGATTATGTGTGGGGGGGGGGGGGGGGGGCAAAATTTGCGACGCCTGCTCTTCACGCCATGTTTACATTTTTTTCAAAAAAATGAGGGAGTGGGGTTAAAAGTCCCAAAGGGCACCCCCCCTTTGGTCTTAAATTTGTACACCCTTTCAAATCTTGGCCAATTTTTGGCCTCTTCCTCGTCCGAACTCCGTTTCAGCCTCTTCAAATCCTGCGCGTCTGTCTCAGCATCCCGCACTGACTGGCAGCTCTTGGCAAACCGTACGATAGTCGAAAAAATTATCAAAAATCCACAAGTGTCGCTCGGGCGTCATTTAAAAGCCGTCTTTCACTTGGTGCTTAAAATCATCCTAGTTGTAGCCGCCGCCTTCGATGTTAAATATTTTTTCCCTAAATTCTGGATTTTTGGGAAAATTTTAGGCACATCCCGAGCTCAAAACTCCGCTCTCATGAGGGAAGAAGGAGGAGTGGGAAGAGAAAGAAGGAGGGAGAGAGAGAAGAGAAGGAGAAGGAGTGAGGAGAGGGAAGAAGGTGGAGTGGGAAGAAAAAGGAGGGAGGGAGAGAACAGAAGAAGTGGGAGAGAAGAAGGAGGAGTGGGAGAGAGAAGAGGAGAAGTGGGAGAGGAGTGAGGAGAGAAAAAGGAGTGAGGAGAAAAAAGAGGAGGGAGAGAAGGAGAAGGAGAGAGGAAAAGGAGTGGGAGAGGGAAGTAGAGGGAGAGAAGTAGAAGAAGAGAAGGAGTAGGAGAGAGGTAGAGGAAGAGGAAGTAGAGGGAGAGAAGTAGAAGAAGAGAAGGAGTAGGAGAGAGGTAGAGGAAGAGGAAGTAGAGGGAGAGAGGTAGAAGAAGAAGAAGAAGAAGAAGAGGTACAGGGAGAGAGGAGAGAAGTAGTAGTAGAATAAGAAGAAGAAGAGTAGAAGGAGAAAAGAAGAGAAGAGGAAGAGAAAGAGAGGGAAGGAGCAGAAGGAGAAAAGAAGTGGGAGAAGGAGAAGAAGAGAGGGAGAGAGAGTAGGAGAATAAGTGGAGAAGAAGAGAGGTAGAGAGAGAGAGTAGGAGAACAAGTGAAAAGAAGAAGAGAGAGAGAGGGAGAACAGAAGGAAGGAGAGGAAGTGAGAGTTCGTAACCGCAACAAGCCACACCCAAACCACTCCCTCAGCAAAGGACCCCATCCAACGGTCTTTCCCACCCAAACGTATCAACCCGAAACCCATTAAGGTTCAGACTGCCCAATCTCTGCGAGGCGAATGGCTCCCAAGAAGAAAGTCACGGGAAGCGTAGGCGCCCAAGCTACCGATAATGTTGGAGAGGCGAGTGGAGCGACCAACGCCACACATACAAATCAAGCCCAGGTTCTAAGCTTTAAAATTAATTAGGAATTATTTTCTCGTGGAAGGGATGAAAGGATTGATGACGTGCACGGAATAAGAACGAGTCTTAGGGTTCTATTCACTCTAAATACTAAGTTGCATGCGCGAAACGTTAGAGTTTGAAATTCGCATAAGATCTTATGCAAGGAAATGATAGCTTTTACACATATAAAATGATAAGGTTATAGCCTTACTTCACATAAAATGATAGCTTTTCAAACCAGTTCAATGCATGAGTAGTCATTTAGAATTCACATTTCGCAATCATGGTTAAAAGAAACACATGAAATGTTAATTTCTGTTCATGAGATACACTTGCATCGTTAGACAAAACCCTAGACTTTCATATACCTAAGTCACATGTGAACTGGTGCATTAGAAATAAGTACTCGTTGGCACGATTAAAGAGAGATAAAAGTCGTTAAGAGGTACAACTATCCTAAACGCACAATGTGCATGATGGTTAAGGCTAATTGGGAAATCCTGCATAGAACCGCACTAAGAAAATTGGAAGGATTGCATGCATCTAGATTGCATCTTGAAAGTCTAAATGAAAAATCATATGTTGCCATGTGTGTTAACTGAGCTTGGTTGGAATTAGAGATTAAAAGACCCTTAGTTGGGTTGCGAATAAGGCGTGTCCGTTGCCTTGACTGACCAGCTAATGCTTGAGTTAGGGACTAAGATACCCTAAGGTAAAACCCAAGGGAAAAGGGCAAGTATAAGTCAACTTACCAAGACCATTTGCTTGCATATCTTGCTTGAAATTATTAGGATCTCGCCAAGTCATGAAAAGACCCAAGATCGGGTGCTGGGAGCATCCGAGAAAAAAGAAGCCACACCTTAGTAGTCGGTCGTACAAATGACCTGTGAAATGTTTGTGATTGTACTTAGGTACTCTTTTCTCAAGGAACTAATTCAAGGAAATCACTTATTGCTTCAGGTTGAAAGCCTGGAGGGAGAGGCAGGAACAGTTACCTCTGACTGTCTTCCTGGCCCTATCCAAGGGGGTTGTTAGCCGCGCCGGGTATATGGACCTAACCTGCCGCGAGAGGTCTCTCCGTGGGTACTGCTTGGAGTGGGAGGACGCTTGGGTGCCAGGGGAGGCTCTAGCTATAAATCCCTTGCCTCCAAATCCCGCACAAGAGGCCGACATGACACGAGATGGGATCTCGAGGTCCGTGTACTAGTAAACGGGCAGAACTTGGAGTAGCAATCATGTAGATTGCTGGGATAGACTTCGGGCATGATATTGGATGTACTCGAGGGTTTTTTATAAATAAAGAACAATTATTGGAGAAAAAGGAACTTGCTTGGCATTGTTTTTGTATCAGTGCCTAACTTACGTAAAGGAACCTGTGATTAATTTGTTTAATTAAGAAAGTTGATATTGCATGTCAAAACATAATGTGTTAGGTAATTAGATAACTAAAGCTAACTAAGGAAAGTGCGGTGGGTGTGACTTAGGTCTGTCCTACAGAAGGGTGGTCCCGGTTAGCTAGGAACTTTTCTCAAATGTTGACATAATAAGACAATGAAGAGCCAGTGTCAGTAGATGTAGAATTTCCGATTTATTCTATTTTAGGGGAAAAGGAATGGGACTATGCCGTACGATAGAGAGGTTGAGCTTCACATCCCTCTCATTTCCCATTCTCCATGAACCAAGTGTAGCTTGAAACCGCTCCGTCTCTGTTGTTCCTACGAAAGATGGTACAACTGGAGCTCGACGCTAGCTTCTTCCTAGAGACTTGCTCATAGGAAAGGAACCCTGACCTTAGGTCGATCCCAAGTGGGAACGGCTGGACACTTCCACTCGGGGTAGACTCGGGAAGACCTAGATTGCAAACCATGTGTCATTCCCTGCGAGTGCCAGGCGGAGCCTTCTAGACCCTCCTCCCGATAGGCTGCTAAGACGTGTCCTGCAAGCAAACAAGCAGGCACGTCACGCTCAAGCTAGGGACAAAGAATTCTATAAATAAAATTTCCTTCGTTTCATAGGTTAACCTAAAGGGGATCTATCCCCCATAGCTATTTTATAGGCTGTTCGATAGGCTCATAAGGCTACCATGTTTGTTATCCTAGTCATTGTGCAAAGTAGAGACTATCTTGGTCAGGATGTTTACCAAAATCTTATTTGTTGATTCTGCTTGGCCGTTTGCCTGAGGGTAGTAGGGTGAGGATCTCCAATGGATGATCATGAAGGTGGCGAGGAGATGTGCAATCACCTCATTGATGAAGTGTGTGCCTTGATCAATGACAAGTTTGATGGGGTAGTCAAATTGAGAGATTACGTGCTCCCATAAGAACTTAGTAGTAGTTCGTGTATCATTCTTCCTGGTGGCTCGAGCTTCCGCCCACTTTGGGAGATAATTAGGGGCAACAATGATGTACTTGGCTTGTGAATATTGAGCCGCGGGGTTGATAGGCCCAATGAAGTTAATCCCCCATTTCTTGAATGGTTGTTGTGCTATGATGGGACTCAGCTTCATTCTGTCCTTTGCAAACTGGCACTTTGTCTATTGTGGCACTCATCACAGTGTTTCATGAATCATGTTGCATCTCAGAAAAGCGTGGGCCACAACAGTTGAGATTGCAACACCTTGCGAGTTGTCGCATATCCATTGAAGTGTCATCGTACACTTTCTTTGTGCACCTCAACTAGTACGTCGTGCATTTAGTGCTCACACAAGCATCTCCGCAGCAACCCATCTTGCCGTAGTCAATAGAGTTGGCTTGCTATTAATTGATAGGGTTGGATTTTGAGAATGAGTTGCCTCAGTTGGGCCTTTTCAATGGGTCAGTCAGGTAGTCCATGCTCTAGCACACTTGGACTATATTGTCTACCCAGTATGATGTCAAGTTGGCTCTAAATAGATCTCTTTCGCTAGATAGGGTGAATAGATGTGCGTCAAAAAGCTCGTCTCCAATGTTCTATCAAGTGGCTTCTCTCATAGGTATACAAGACATATGATCAACCATATAGTGTTGCTTTCCCTTGTGTATGACAACAGAGAAGTTGAATTTGAGAAGTAGAAGTAACCATTGAGCAATGAGTCATGTAGCACAGGGTTTCTTCACTAGATACATCAAGGCTTGATGGTCAACAAAGAAAATAAAGGGCATGGCCAGAAGGTAATGCTAAAATTTCATTACAGAAAACACCATGGCTAACCCCTCTTGTTCGGTTGTGGAGTAATTCATTTCTGTATCCGTGAGTTGTCTGCTAGCGAAACTCATAGGATAGTCTAGATTGTGGTCACTAGGTTGGCACAACATAGCTCCAACTACGAATTTCGAAGTGTCGATATGAACATGGAAGGTTACGCTCCAGTCCGGGGCCCTTAAGATTGGTGCAGTGGTTAGAACCTTTTTTAAATTTATCATATACGTGCTAGCATTCCTGAGTCCATTCGAATATTATCAACAGCTTATACTGGGGTCTAGTAATCAATGGATAATTTAGCACAAACCATCGATAATACCCTATATGACCGAGAAAGCACTGAACACCCTTGTAATCAACTGGGGATGGAAGATTGACAATAACCCTAACCTTCAAGAAGTCAGTGGCAATGCGATTCTTAGATACCACATGCCCTAGGATGCATCCGTGCTTTACCCAGAACTGGCATTTTAAGGGGTTTAATGAGAGACGATATAGTCTGCATCGTTCAAAGATTGCTCGGAGTTTGTCTAAGTGTTCCTTCCAATAGGAGTGAACAAATAGTGTCCTAAGAATTTCCTTGAATATTATGCACATGAGCCTATGAAAACTAGCAGGTGCATTAGTCAACCCAAAAGGCATGACTATGTAGGTGAAGACACTCCACTCGGTGGTGAAGGTGGTCTTCTGCCTATCATCAATGTGCACTTGCTACTTATTGTATTCTGAGAAGCCATTCAGAAAACTATAGGCCTCTTTTCCCGCTACTCTCTCAAGCATGTGTTCAATGTATGACAATGGATAATTGTCCCTCTTGGTAGCAATGCTTACCTTCTTGTAGTTGACGCACACTTTGATCTTTCCATTATTTTTCAGTACGATCAACTAAGATTGAGTAAATACTAGTAGCATAATGATTGAGAAATGTGCTTTAGTGCTTACACGCACTCATCTCTAGTTTATGCTGCTAGAGATGGTAGATGTCGGTCTTGATGATCTTGGTGATGTTCTATTGAGTGAAATAACCTCTAACATGGAGTTCCTAGACTAGTAACTGACTCTGGAAAAGATAACTCAGTGATTAAGATCACTATTAGTGATAGCAGAAGATGAAAAAAAAGCCAGAAGGTCAAGCTTTCAAGCTTGTGCCTATGGCTGCCATGAAACCACAGTTAGGGTTTGACTCTATGGGAGCAGCAGAGGAATAATTTCTAGGAACCCTCTTGGGTGGAGGTAGCACACTTGGGGACTATCAAAGCCCCATGGTCACTGCCATTATTGCACGTCCTATAGGCCGTGCCAAGCTTGGGAACTTCATGCTATCAGAACTGCATCAAATTTTGCATTTGTTGCAATGATGTCCTTCACATTGTCCAATGTCATGGAGAGATGCACTATGCTGAAGTGCCCTTAGCTGAGGATGAAGTCTTCAGAAGAAATTAGGAGCTAGTACTACATGCCTCTATTGCACACACCGTCTCCTTCAAGGTCAGGGGGTCTAGCTAGCTATGGTGGAAAGGAAGGTAATTGAGATGGAAAGAGTTCTTCTTGTGCACTTAGATGTGTAAAGAGGCTAAGGGAAGCTGAAGGATCAGAGATGGCTCTGATACCATGTGAAAGAGCAGAGTTACATCAAGAAAAAGTACAACTTGGGTACACTCTATCTCAACTTTGATAGTAACCCATAGGCTATTTATATAGCCTCTCCCTAGCTAGGGTTAGGGTTTCCCCTTCCCTTCAGGCTATTCACACCCATCTTCCCTCATACACCCTTGCTTACAGTGGTTTCCTATGCCTATCTTCTAACAACTGGCAGATCCCCTTTGGTGCATCTGGTCTTAGGTGGTTGTGGTACCCTGGGATCACTATTTGTGCCAACTCAGAATCAAAATCTTTGTCTTTGCTAGAAGAGGGAATCTCGCCTGGTGGTCCTAGTTTGGATGGTGACTCTGTCCTAAGCATAGTGGCAAACACTTGGCTGGGCAATGCCTACTTGTTCATAGTCAATTGCCTCTACATGCTCCAACCAGGCTCGGTCGGAATTTGCTCTATCACCCTTCCCTAAGTGTCACATTCCATTGTGTCCATCTCTCCTTCACTTCCATCACTGAAGGAACAACAATCCTCATATTCTCATCTGATTGCTTTTCGTCTCCTAGGTCTTGATAGAGCCTCTCCTTCTCGTCAGTGACTAAGGACCAATTGTATGTTAAGTTTAAGTCGTGCACTTTGGTTCATCGCCACTTAGGTTTGTCCAATAGATCTTGGAGAGGTTTAAGGTTAGTGGCTAGATTGTAAGCTAGCTTTCTTGTCATATATTCTAGAATCTCCATGAGTTCTTGTATATTACTTGGGACATGGAGTTTGACGGGGTTGGATCATCCATTCGAGCTTTTGGCCCATCATGTAGATTGGTATTAAGGGTGCATTTCCATGCTTATTAGCTATCCTAACAGCTTGCTTGTACTCCTCACTATGTCTGAGAATGGCAGATCTATCGTGGTGATCACACGCATCCAATCTCACCCATCCTCAAGACAAGGGATATACTTGGTGAGTGGCCCATACAGTTTTCTAATTTGTGCATCACCCTTCATCATGGTGGAGATGGCATCCAGGTCGACTGCTGTGGTCTTTCATGTATCCATCTCTACTTTTACTACCTCCATTTGATTGCATAAGAAGATTAGACCGTTACTTCAGTCATCTATGACTCATGCATTACGAATCTAGGGCCAGCCTAACAGGATGTCATAGTCCACTCCCTTCATGACTATAAAGTCAACAGAGAATTAGATCCTTGTGATCTTCAAAGGCTAGTCCTTTAATAATCCAAATGGCCACACTTTTATTCCATTGGCTAGGGTGACATTGAATGTAGCATTCTCAATAGGTGGGTTACCCCAGTCCTAGAGCATTACGTGGCTCAGCGCACTAACTCCTACTCCTCTATCCACAATTCCCTTCCTTGTGGTGTCTCCTAGAGCTAGGATTGGTAAGATTGCGTGCATTTTTGTGCCTTCCCAAAAAGCATTGACATGCAAGGACTTGGACACGTTTTTTATGAGACTCTAGGCTTATTCTCCTTCATTTGCAGTTTGATTGGTGTTCTGCCTAGTAGCTGCATTCTTTCATAGGGTATTCCTTCTCCTTGCATATCTAACATCATCTCATTAACTCATTTCCCAAACATTGCAATGACATACTTGTCATAGAAGTCCAGGCCTAAGATGACTTCAAAATCGTCATGGGAATGACTAAGAAGTTGAGTTTTGCTTTCCACTTTCCTAGTTCTACTTGTACTGCAAAGACCTATTTCATCTCATTGGCCTCTCCTTGTGCAAAAGTTGTTGTTAATCCTCCTGGGGCCTTGGACAGTTTTAACCCATGTTTGGTTGCGTAGTCTAGTGTGATAAAGTTGTGGGTGGTCCCTATGTCCACCATAATGGCTTGATTCCCTTCACTCACTCTGCCCTTGATGTATAGGTATTGGACTACTGCTACCCAAGAGCCGCCATGCATTGGGGATGAGCACTGACTATCCCCACACTTGGGTGATCCATGCTTTCATCACTTCCACTTGGGATTTCTTGGATGCACTATGGAAGACACAGATGCCACTCTAGATCCACTTGATGACGTTTTGTCTTCCATGGGACATTTGTTTTGATAGTAGGGTCCCCCACACTTGAAATATCTAATCCCTCTGGTTGGGGCCTTAGGGCCTCCACCATGACATATTTGACCGTGCGGGCCCATATGATACACTCGGGGTGGGTGGATAGTGGTTAACCCCCCATCTATTGACTACTCCTCTTGGTACTAAGGTGAATTGTGACACAGCTGGGGTTATGCTTTTGAGGTTTGACTCCACGTCTCTGGGAATGGACCTCTAGGGGTACTGGGTCTTGGGGTCCATGAATTGTTTTTGAGGTTGGTGTTGAATCTGGTCTAGTTCCCTTGGGATGTCCTCCTGCCTTTTAGATCCACTAGTCTTTTAGCCATCCTCATGGCCTCAACTACAATGGTTGGCTCCTATCTCTCTACATCTCTTTTGGCCCATTCTTGCATGCCAAATAAGAATCCATGAGTTAAGTGTCAGTTTCCATGTTGGGTAGTTGTAGCATGAGCTACATGTATTTGATGGCATACTTCTTCATCTTCCCTTGTGTTTGTTTGAGGTTTCTCCATTCATCTCTTACTTTGAATTTCTTCATCTTTGGAATGAAATAGTCTTTGAGTTCCTATTGGAGTTCTTCCTATGAAAAGATGGTGTGTTCGTGCTCCTATTCCAACAGGTACCAACTAGCAACATCCTCCTCCAAGTAGATTGTTGTCACCTCTCTCTTCTTGTCTTTAGTGATTGGCATACTTCAAGTATTTTTCTACCTCGGAGATCCATTTCTTCAAGACCAACCCCTCCCTCTATACTTGGTGGGTTGGGGCATTCTAAACTTGCCATAGTCATCTTTTGAACTGTCGCTCTCCTCCTCTTCTCTATGGTTGCAATAGATATAACAATAATTAGATGTAGGAATGATCATGTTTGGTTGTCTCATAACTTGTTTAAATGTTTACACTATTCTAGGTTTTACCACAACATAAGATAAACAAGAAGGTTGGAAGATACGTCCTATGCTTTGGCTTCGTCAATGTGGTGGCACTGTAATTTTTTAGAAGCTATCTTAAATTGCAAATTCTCATATTCTCTCTAATCCTTTATGGTGTTCTCATGTAGATAGTCTAGCAATGAAATTACAATCTAGCTTATGCAAGCCACTCCATAGCTTGAAATAGGAGGCCCCTTTCTGAGCCATTTCAGAGCAACCCATGAGATGACATGGTTATGGTGGCCACAAAAGATTCATTTCTATAGAAAATGACGCCATTGAGAACACTATAGAGGAGGAAAGAAATGAAAATTTCCCATTGGAATTAGTGAGAGAGTCTTTTATCTCTGAGGGAGAATGGGCTACAGATATGAGATCCCAAGATTTGTAGCCTATCCTTGAAGAGAATGAGGAAGAGGATGTTGAAAATAAGGAGAAGCATTTGCTTGATGAGAATCATTTATGCTACATTAGCAAGTAGGTTTCGATGGGCATTATGTCAAATTTATTAGCTTCATTTTTTGTTGTTTGTAACATAGAGCCTCCACCTATCCCTTTGCGTTGACTTGTCCCATACAAGGCCATATGGCTTGCATCTTCCTCCACTTCTTCATGGTTTACTCCTTCTTTGGACCATGCCTCCTACATGGAGACCATGGGAATATTCATTCTTTCACTTAGCATACCCTCTAGTGAGACAATGTCTGTCACATCCCAAAACATGGATAAGTGGGGGGCATTGTGGAGGAAATTCAATAGATAATTTGAAGATGAGTTGACAAAGAAATGGGACCTAGAGCAAAGGAATTTTCTGGTGGGAATGGTAACCATCAATCGAAGACATAGATGAAGAGAACAAAGGATGGTAAGTTTGTTGTGGACTCCTTTTTATAATAATTTATTGTTAAGTTCATTGTAAGGTATTTGCCTAATTCTTTCTTGTTATGTTGATGTAGTATATATTGTGAGGCATGCAAGGGTATATACCAATGTTATGTTGATGTAGTATATACCAATGTTATTGTGAGGCATGCAAGGGTTTGCTTTCAATTTATAAGTGTAGAAGAAAGGAAGGAGAGCTCTTGCTCACTCTCGACTCCACCAATGTGTATGTTGAGTTTGATAACAAATTTATGTGTTGCTAAGATATAGCTTCATTGAATTGTAAACAAATTTCAATTCACTTCTAGTTTCACCCTCATTATCTCTCATAACCACTCACTCATTTATTCTCATCCACTCTCATTCTCTCTCATAAACTCTCACTCACTTATTCCCATAAACTCACTCCCTCATCTTCTCTCATAAACTCACCCTTTGACTCAATCACTCAATCTCTCTCATTTACCTACTCTCAACAATAGTATGCACCATCTCCATCCCTTAATTTAATTAATTATCACTTCTACTATTATTTTCATGTTTGTGTGGTTAATTTTTCATTTTTCATTTCTAGCATACAAAACCCACCTCCATTGTCAAATGCAATGCAATATATTGTGGGGATAAAAGCAATAATAGTATTGTGATCCAATCATACACTTTCATTCACTCACTTGTTCTCTCTCATTCTCTCTCGTGCACCCACGCACTCACTCATTCACTCTCATAAACTCTCTTTTACATACTCTCTCTCATAACCCCTCACTATTTCATTCCCATTCACTATTCATTCTCACTCTCTCTCATAAACTCTTGCAAACTTATTCTCCCTCCACCCGCCCATTCACTCGTTTTCTCTCATAAACTCTCATTTACCTACTCACCCATTCTCTTCCATTCTCCCACTCTCTCATCCACTGTTGTAAACTCTCATTGACTTAATCATTCTCAGTAAATCCATTTATAAGATAAGGCCTCTCTACACACATCTTTCTTTGCAACCATAGTATTCACCATATATATCTCCTAATTCTGGTTAGCATCACCTCTGTTATTACTTTCATGTCTATGTGGTTAATTTTTAATTGCCATTCTAGCATATTCTTAAACAATTCTCTCAATTTACTCACATATGTTGTATTATAAAAGGCTATGTTTCGTTGACTGTATGTTTTCCTTTGTATTTTTTTGTAGAGTTACAAGAGTTCATGTGAATCTCAATCTAGGCCATGAGCTCTTCTTATTTCAAAAGTTTGGGATTAAGAAAGCATCCTTGATTTAAAGGCAAAACTACCATGGGAATGCCCTATGGTATAGGCCACTATACCTCTTAATAGTATTGCTTGCTAGAAGGTAGAAATTTAAAGAAAATGTGTTCACTATATTTTCCTATGTTTTAAATGAATGCGTGTCAAGAAATGGGCTTCTCAAAAATGTAGGACGAGTAGAATGTTATAATTTCACAAGAAGAGTCATAGTTGAGAGAGTTGCAATTGTGAAATGCCATTTTTTATACAAAAAGAAAATGATTTATAGAAAAGAAGGAGGATAAGCTTAGAGACAAGTACTATAAATATCTTGCCATTGCCAATGTTGCTGATGGGGAGGGATTTTTCTCAATGGTTTATGAGGTTAGGTGGGAAGAGAAAAACATGATGGCAATCACGAAGGACAAACTTTATGCCATTTTTAGTGTGAATGTTTCATAAAAAAGATAAAGACTAGTGACTACAATGAATGCTTAAATATATTACAGTCCTAATGCATCAAGTGATATCCAACTTACTTACCCAATGTTATGTGTTTGCAAATAGAAAAAAAGAGATTTGATCAACTTTGGCATGCGTGAAGGCAAAAGACCCTTCCATGTCACATATGGTAGACTCGAAGAAATGTATGGTACTACCTACTTGGCAAATTATTGTTACTTATCAAGTCATTTTAGGTGTATGGGATTATTTTGCTAGACAGGTTTGAGGCTTTCTTTAAGGTATAGAGATATCATGTTCTCAAGGCCCCTTTCCATTTGGTAGTGGATGTAAAAAGTGTTGCAAACTTTGAAAAGGTGCTGCAGTTAACACAATCTAGTAGACGCTTGGTGTACATGTTGACTTTGATTTATGTAGTCTTAAAGGTTATTGGTTTTGTAGATGTTTATTTAGATAGATGCTTGAGAGGGACTTCTATTAAATGGAGCCATTGCGGTCCTACCTCCTCTATTAGAGGAGTGGCTAGACCTTCATAGTGACAGTTGCATGTGCTTCAAGACAATGCTTTAACACCATGGAGGTGGCATGAGTTCCCATGCTGGTTAGAGTACCCATTGGGTGATATGCCCAAGCAAGAGATTGAGATTTGGGAAAGTAAGTTTAAGACCATCTACTGGTTTTGTTTCATGCTTGGTGATGGTGATGTGACCATTCTTTGACAATTGTGCTGATGTTTGATTATAAGATTTAAATTAAAGACAAGCTAGCACATTGTGGCTCACGACACAATAAGATCCAAAGACATGAATAAGGGTTTGAGCAGACCATAGGTGCATAGTGTAGGGAAAGCCCATGGACAAGATGGATGTTTACCAAATTAATGTCTTGATGAAAGAAATTTTTTCAAGGCTTTTCTTTTTAACAATAGTAACAACGTATTTTCTCCAATATAAGGAGAGTCATGTGATGTTGAAATAGCAAGTGCAATGCCATTGTGTAGCATTATTTTAGAGATAGAGACTACCAAAGGTTGAGATATGTGTGTCTAGGATGTGTTTGTGGTCATTTGCATTATTTATAAGTGTTAATGAGTTGTGTGGTAGTCCATTGCACTAATATCACCAACCTAGACAAAGAAATTATGAAGACAAGTAGGGGGCCACATCAATTCTAGCTATAACAAACTTCATGTGAAAACATGTCCTAGAGAGTGAGGAATGAGCAAGCAAAGGAATGTCTAGCAACTATATTTGGATCTATCTTGTTAAGTCACAATTGATTTCTTGTTTCCAATTTAAGAAAAAGAAAATGCTATGCTATTCATAGCAAACCAACATTGTAGACTCCATCATTAGCCTGCTCCTTTGGTATCCCTTTTGAGGAGTCCACTAGACATGATAAGTAGTCATGTGTCTAATGCAATTTTTTTTTTAAATCTTCTATTACCAAATTGTTGTTGATGCATTGTTGGTTGATATGTGTGCATTGGACACATTTGCATGATTTTTTTGAAAGGCTTCTAGTACCAAACTATTGTTGATGCATTGTTGGTTGATATGTGTGCATTGGACACATTTGCATGGAAAGGGTATTCCTTCTCTTCATTTACATTGTATCTTAGTAATATGTGAAATTGGCATATATGATACTAATTATAGATGTGTCTTGTCAATATAGAATTTTACACTTTATGGAGACCAATACATATGACATGTATTACCATAAGAAGGTGCCCTACTTTGAGGTGGCATTCCTCATTTTTGTTGATTTCCCTAAATCCTTGCTTGTTTGCTAAGATGGAGAAACAATATTGCCGTACTTATTTGAATTTAAATGAATGCTTCATTTGATACAATTGAAATTGTATAAGACTTTATTAAAGATAAACACCCTTGCATTTAAAATTGTTGAAGGTGTCCTTGAATGGAACATGTTTTCCACAAAGCTAGTGAAGGGAACTATAGATCTAGCCCACAAGTTCCCAGCAGTAGCACATGAGGGCTTCTTAGTTACATTATGTTTGGTATAACACTTTGGGGAAGTGTTAAAGGGTGCTCAAAGTGTAGGCTTGAAGCTTCGTCACACTTGAACTCTCATGTACAATGGAGGTTACAAGCACCTAGCTACTACCAGGGAGAAGGTAAGCTATATAGTTTTCTTATTGTCAATGTAAAGTACTAGTTTTGAGTCTTATTATATTCGTATTGGAAATGGACACTTCTTTACAGGTCCTTGATTTGACTATTGAGTTTTTCTACTATAGGGGGGTGGTCCCCATTCCCATGTTACATGATCATGAGCAAAGAGAGAAAGTTAACCCATACAAGTACCCTACAATATGGAGCTTCCTCTTACAGTCATATAGATTTGAGTATACAGAGGTCAATGAAGCCCTTTGTAGGGGAGAGTAGAAGGGGCACTAGATTTCTTTGAATACATGTATTGTCTCTATTGTTTTGCTTGAATGTATTGGTTTACAATGGGTGCTAATATATTCTATCATCTTGTAGATGGTCACTAGCAACCTCCACCTTAGAGATAGATCATGTCTTGGACATTTTTCCAAGCTATGGAGGATTAGGGAAAGCGTGTCTAAAATTGCACCACTATTGCATGTGTCTAGAAAAAGACCTCAATGTTTATAATCAGTGCCTCATACATGTAGCATGCTAGCCACCTAGCGATGATGAGTAGTTCTATGAAACAATGTATTGGTGATAATATAAATTGCTTTGCATTTGAAAAACCACCATCAAGCTGTTACTACGTGAAGGGTCATGAGAACTTAACTAATCTACATATTCAACTTAACTAATTCAATAATTTAACTATGCTAAACTATAATGAAAAAACTCTATTGTTCCCAAAAGTCTCCAAGGATAGTTGGAAAAACTCCAGGAAAAACTCCAAATGAATGGCTCACAAAATAATTGCACTCATTCCCTGCAAGCTTGAGATGGATTTTTTGGAAGGGTCTAATGCTAGTTAAGGGTAGATTGATGGTATCACCTTAGAGTGAAGTCCTATGGGTACAATTGAACTGATGAAATAATTTAGGTATCTATTTGAGATAAAGAATTGTTTTTGGAAAGGATTGTCTTTAAATTGTTTTCTATAATGTGACTTAATTACGTAAATGAACCTTGTGCCTAGTGAGCTAATTGAGGAAGCTATTTTTATATGTTGAATTAAATGTTTTAGGTAATTTGATAACTAAGGAATTTTTTTCCAAAAAAGAGAAGTAAGAGGGTAGAAAATCCACAATGAATCTGTCCTATGGTTGGGTGGTTTTGATTAGATCAAATATTTTTCTAAAAATGATATATTAGGAGCAAGTAGGAAGGGCCAAAACATTAACCACCATAGAAGATTATCTCAAAATCTAACATTGTGTTGTTTTAGGGAGCTCAGATGTGACTTTTCCCCATGCTGGAAAGGGGTTGATGTGTTAGCTCCCCCTTGCTTCTCACTCTCTTTAAACCAAGGGCAGCATAAGTCCACTTCAATCTGGGTTAAACTACAAAGTAGCTTCCCATGGACAACCCTAGGTAAGCTATTAGGTGACCTTATCATTATTAAAGAATGTTATTTTCAAGTCGTTCCTCATGGGAATGGGATGAAACTTCCCTTGTGAGGTAGACTTTAAGCAACCCTAGCAACGAAGTCTGCCATATTCCAAGGGAGTTTTAGATGGCATCACCTATGTCTGGGCTATTGAAATTGTGTTGTCAAGGGAGTGTTAGATAGGTATGCTACATAATAGAATTGGCATGATGATACCAACTCAGTTTCTTATCCATAGCCTTTGCATTGTAGTGCACATTGCTGGGAAGGCACTAAAGCTTCGGTCTAGTATCTTATTGAACTCGAACACCCTATTGAAACCTAGTTACTTACAACTCACACCTTGCTTGTTGTTAAAAAAGTGTGACCAAAGGCATGCTTTAATAAACACATCATGTAATGATCCCTCAAGAAAGGTGACCTTTGTATTCAATCAAAGGCCATAAAAAAAAGCTAAATATTTGAAGCTTCAAAACCTACCATGTATGTGTCATCAATAGAATAGGTAATGTGGAGTGAGAAATCTTGAACAAATAGAGTATTGGACACTTAAATGGCACTTTTATGAAATGCTAATACTTACAATAGGGTTTGATACTAGTTCTAACTTTATGATCAATTGTTGTTGTAACACTTAACACAAGATAGAGCAAATATTCTGTAGCTCTAGGTTTTAATCAACAATGATTCAATCTTATCTTCAGAAAATTAGCTTATAGGTGAATTTTCTTATTTTGTGTTACTTTAATTCATGCAACTATCTAGATATTTTTTGTTAAAAGAGATTCATCAATTGAACAATCTAGTCACAATTTTCTCATAGCTATGATTTAGCTTCTATTTGTTCCATAGAAATTTACAAATAGGCATCTCCATGCTAGTAATGATGCCAAATATAAGTGTTTGAGAAAACACATACATTAGCAAGGCATACATATCTCAGCACATAGGCATTATACGATCAACTTAAACACATCGAACACCCATGGCATATGCAAAACATTGTTCAAGTTCCAAATGTTCAAGGGGCATATATATAGAGTTTTTTTTACGGTAGGAAGGGTAAATAGAGTGCACCAACAAGTATACAAGTCACCCATGAAGGAACCAAATGTACTTGTAAGCTCCATTAGTCAACCTTTAACCAACCTTCTTTCCTAAAGCTTTAATATTAGGATAGTGACTACTAGTAGCCTAGGATTAGAGGATGCTTAGCTTTGTATCTAGTTGATTGTGGCCAAGAATGTGACCATAGATGCATTTATTGATAAAGGTATTGATTTTAATACTCTTTCTTATTGCTCTTTGAGAGGATCGGGACAATTGTTATTGATTCCTAGTGGTTCTAAGTTGCACCCTATGAAAGCCAACCATATTCATTTGTTGGGAAAATGTGGACTAAAAGTGATGATGGAGTGAAGACTAAAACCATTCCACTCTTCTTCTACATTTTACCAAGTAGAAAATTGGGCCAATTGTTGTTGATGCCTAGTGGTGCCAAGTTGTATCCCTATGAAGGCCAACCATGTTCATTAGTGTGGACTAAAAGTGACATTGGGATGGAGACTAAAACCATTCCAATCTTCTTCTACATGTTGTACTAAGGAGAGAAGGGTTTAGAATAGAAATACTACTACGATAGCCATTCAAATACCTCACCAACTACAATGTCAAGAATGCTGACAAAAGCACATCCACTTGAAGTTCATTTGTAATGAAGTAAATAAGGCCAATGACAAGCTAAAAGCCTTTGTAATAAGATTAGAGGACTACGACTTAGGGTTTGCTATAAGTAGGCAGCCTTAGCCAAAGTTAGGGGCCTTTTTTTTATTATGAACTTGGAAGTCATGTAAGTTTTCTTGGTAGTCACATTAGTTCATGTTGTTCACCTACATGTCGTTCTTGGTAGTCACATTAGTTCATGTCGTTCACCTACATGGAGGTGAGTTTCCATGGCAATAGCTTTTTTCAAGCATTTCTTTCATGTTTCCTTGTACATTTTAGCTCCTTTTCCATGTCAATTCCTTGTTGATTCCATTAGATTAGGCAAGTTTGATTCAATTAGAAGATCCCTTTGTTTCAATGGTATCAGAGCCTTGCTTTGATCCAAGGCAGGCTTTAATTCCATCATTTTCATGATTATGATCTGGCTGGGGAGGTCATTTTCATGGAAGATCTGGTTACAAGCATCATTTCTATGTAACTGGAGGTTAAGACATAGTTACATGGTTTGGTTTCTTCTTCACAATGACTAGTCAGGTTGTACTACTTCAAACTATGGTTATTTTAGTGCTTCTTGACAAAGACATGGGGGGAAAATGGGGGTTCATAGCTGCTTTGGTAGGTCATGATCGAATTTTACTCCATTTTGAAGATATATGGACCAAAAGAGGGTCAAACATGGCTGGAGGACACTTAAACCATGGTTACTTTTGAGAAGGGTTTCTTTTTAAGACTTAGTCTTTCTCTCTCCTGTTCAAGTTACCTACAAGCTTCCATTGAAGCTATGGTCTAAGAAATAATCTTCCATCCCACTCCAATGGCTTCAATGGTTTGTTTGGTTTCTTAGTCTTGAATCTATGGCTTTTAAGCTCTCCATGGAGCACCTATAAGCCATGATTTGGCTTAACCATCTCATGCAGTACTTCAGCATTTGTTTGTGCTAATTGCACTGTTTTGATATACTCCTATACTAGCATGAGAAATCTAAAGTAGATTGAGCTTAAGAGTTCAAGCAAGCCTCTATAATGGACAAGCAAGCTCTCTTCCAAATGATCTTCAACTTTCATGGCCATTATTTGAGCTTTCATCTCTCATATCAACCTTATGTTTGACAATCCATGACAACATAAGAAAATTTCAAAATTCTTTATTCATGTCATGGGGCTTTTGCTTTAATCCATTACCTGAAGCATCTATGCAAGCTATAATCAGACATTGAGGGTTCTTTGTGCTTGAAGCTTTGTTTGAGCATGGCTATGGAGGTTTCAAACCCTAGGATTGACAGTTTTGGATAGCATGAATAAATTTTCAGATTTCTCAATACAAATCAAGGGGGTTTTAAGGATAAACCACTAATGGAGCATCTTCATACTCCAATCTTTGGACAATATTGAACCAACATTGAAGAGATTTGGACCTATCTTGACCTATGGAGGTTATGGAAAGCATAGGTTTCAATTTCCATTGAATGCATTGAGTTTCTCTTCAATCTTGAACTCTTCAACCATCATTGGATTACCTACTTCTAATATCCAAGGTCTCTTATCAAATGGAAGAGGATTTTGCCTTCCATCAACCATACATGAAGCAATAGAGCATCAATGGAGTTTATGGAAGAAGAGTATGTTGCAGGGAATTCAATTTCAACAAAGAGCATGGAGAGTCTTGACTATTTGGAGCTGAACTAAAGCTATTTTATTCAATGGTTTTTCATCAACAATATGCTTCAACCCCAAGTACAAGAGCTTCCACAAACAGGGCCACTCCGGATTGACAAAGGTTTGAGCAAGTTTTGAAGGTTTGGAGTTCTTTCTTTTCATGGGAATGATGTACAACATAGTACGTCAAAATTTTGGAAAATTTCAGTGAAGAATAGAACTTCCTTTCATTTTCAAAGTCTCAATCCACTCTTGGATCATTCTATATACATTTCTTAAAAGAATGCATAGAGTTCAAAGCTTCTATAGGAGGTCTTGGAGCTTTCTTGCCTCTTGGACATAATGGACAGCTTGTACTCAATAATTTCATTGAAGATTTGGTTCATCATCAATATTGAAGCACTCTTCAATCAGTGAATCGCTCCTACAAGCATTCTTACCAATATCTCATAAAGATTGAAGACCTATTGTTACCTACAAGCATTCTTAGCATTGTATCATGTTTGGAGCATGATAGAATGGGTATTTTGATATGGGCAACATAAAGAGAAATTTATGGCAGCATAAAGACACGTATGAGTTTCTTATAGGCAAATGTATGGGTATTTTGAAGGCAAATGCAGGAGCAACATGAGACAAATGTATGGGTATTTTGAAGGCAAATGTAGGAGCAGCATGAGACAAATGTATGGGTAGCCTAATACTCTTCAAAACATGTTTGTTTCATCTATGAATAGCATGTGTGGACCTTGACATGCAGGGTATTTTCAATATCAATATCACTAAGTTCTTTTCAAGCTTGAATGCTCTTTTTGGCACCTTTTAACAAGATTGGACAAGCAAGTGGGTTTCTCTTTCCTTTGCATATACTATGGATCACACTTGACCAAGTCATTGAGGGTATACAATGTATGACAGTTAGACTACTGCAAAGAAAAAATTGGGTGCATCATGGGCTTATTTGCAAAGAATATGCTTGGATTATCAATGTACTTATTGATCTGAAACATCTCCCAACTTCTTATGGGTGGAAGACATTGTTCATGAGGTAAAACATGGCCAAAACAGAGTAAAAACAAGGTGCAGTCCATTGTGGACAGATCTGGAAATCCTTTTACAAAGAGGGATATTTATGCTCCTAAATTGAAACCAGCACTCTCATTTGAAGCTAGACATCATAGGCTTCAAATAGAGCTATCATATGTTCCATTTGGACTTGTATTCATCAAGTTATGGCCAAAACTGTCTATGGATAGTTGGGATAGCATGCATGCAGAGAACAGTTTGGAAAGTGTGGCAAGTGATATTGGGGAAATGAAGATGGGCATTGACAAACTCATTACCTCTTTGATGTATGGCTACCATCTACAGCAATTTTCAATGTCTCAAGTCCTTCCACTTGTGAGAACTATGGTCAGCAATGTCATGATACTTTAGTGAATGAGAATGTGTCTCACGGCAACTCAGCATATGAACCATATGGCACTTCTCCCTCATATGAGTAACATTTTAGCAGATGTCTTGAACAAAATGGATGTTATACTACATTCCATGATGAGCAAAATGGGTATCATTCAAACCATTTTGGTCAGCAACAAGATGATATTTCTTATAACAGATTTGATCAAGAATATCATGCATGTATTCCTTACCAAAGCAATGCTTATCATGGCTACTTTGAGCAAGGATATAGTTCTTGTGAAGATTCTTTTGCTTATGATTAGCATGTGCATACATTTGGACAGTAGCATGATGTATTTGATCAGCCTTCTCATCATGATTATCATGCTTCTCCTTCAAGGTTTCATCCACGTGACTTTGGACAGCATGCCTATATAAAGAGGCCAATGGTAATGTCTATGAGAATGTCAGCCATCATGATCACCTTGACATGGATGAATGTAGTAGTTATGATCATTATTATGGACATCATTATGGGAATGAGAGCTATGACACTTACTATCAGGCCAACCATATGGGTTATGTACCATATGAGCCACCTAAAGCATTACAAGCTGAAGATTTCTATGAAGAAGAGCAAGTACATGCAGATGTGGACAGCTTAGATGGTAATGACGATAATGAAGAAGAGCAAATGGAGAAAAATGTTGAAGAATATGAGGACAATGAGGAGGACCTTCATGAGAATCTCACTAAGGGTAGCATGCAACATAAGAAGGAGTTTCATGAGACCTCTATCCTTCAAGAGGGACATGATTATGAAAATTTTGGTTTCTATGGTGATTCTATTGATGATGCATATCAGCCCCCCATAGGTGATTGGGATATGTACATGTTGGATAATGAAGATCCTTTACTTCCATTTGACCATGATGACTATGAGGTGGATTATGAGAATGTTCATTACCCTTTTGATCCGGGGGATCATTGGGATGATTCTTCTTTTCCATTTGACCTGGGGGCATAGTCATTGATAGTTTTGGCAGTTGTTTTCATGATGATAATCACTTTGATGGATTCCCATTTGATCGGGGAGGATTGCTATGGAAGAATGGCTGGACTTTTTGATCCCTTCACCTGCAAATATGATTGACAGCTTGTCTTCATTGATTTATATTTGGTTTATGGGAGAAACAGTTGAGGAAGCATGAGTTCACTGTTTAATACAGCTTGTTGTATTAAATTCTTGTCATAAAAATAAATGGTCTGACATCATCAAAGTCAAGATTTTATGCTTGGATGTGATGCTCCTGGGTGTATTCTTCAAAATGACACCTCATTTGTTTGATTCAAAGCTATATTTCAGAAGTTATGACTCTTTTACTATGATAGAAGCCCTTTCTTGGACAACATGAGTAGCATGAAGACAGTCATGAACTTCTTGGACCATGGATTCTTCTTCAACTTGTGCCTTTGAACTTTTATGCTACATCCATTATGGTATCTTCCCATTTGCAGCTTTGAGGACAAAGCTAATTAAAGTAGGGAGGGTTTGTAATGAAGTAAATAAGGCCAATGACAAGCTAAAAGCATTTGTAATAAGATTAGAGGACTAGGGCTTAGGGTTTGCTATAAATAGGCAGCCCTAGCCAAAGTTAGGGGCCTTTTGTCATTATGAACTTGGAAGTCATGTAAGTTTTCTTGGTAGTCACATTAGTTCATGTCTTTCACCTACATTGAGGTGAGTTTCCATGGCACCAGCTTGTTTCAAGTATTTCTTTCATGTTTCCTTAGGTTTATATATTTTAGCTTCTTTTCCATGTCAATTCCTTGTTGATTCCATTAGATTAGGCAAGTTTGATTCAGTCAGAAGATCCCTTGATTTCATCATTAGTGCATGTTCTATCTTAGCATTTATTCCTAGTAGGGATCTAACTCTAGGCCCCACATAAGCTACTATACCCACCCTTCTACCCTTGTAATTTGTTCACACAACAAAAATGGCTCTCCTTATGTAAAGGATGGGAAATAGGGCACATAAGGTGCAGGAATAAAAGGTGGAAGTCCCAATAATTTTGTACCCAATTTTGATTTAGTCAATTCTTTTCTTGCTTCATCTCTCTCCTCTAGCTTTCATGGTTAACATGTTCTTCCCTTTTTGTGTTTCTGTCTCTTCTTTAGTGTTTCTCACACCTCTTCGTTATTTCTCTCTCTTCATCTATCTTTCTCTCTCCTAAAAAAGTATTCCTCTCTCCTAATTCATTTTATGACAAGTGGTATCAAAGCATTGGTCTTTGATCCATTTTCTCCTCTTTTTCTTCATATTCAATCTTAATTTTCATCATAAAGACCTATTTAAGACAAGCACTACATGTATACGACATGGATTGTGACTTGCAAGTGTACTATAGCTAAAGGAGACCATGGTTAGAGACATCCAAAGGAGTTAGTGACAAAGATGGTGGCTTCCATGCTATTTTAGCAAGTCACACTCAAATTTTGTGTCATTTTGATATGGATCTTAGGAAAATACCCTTCATTGAACTTGGAGAAGACTAAAAGTTTTCACTAATTTTTGAAGACTTATTTCTTCTTCTTCAAGCTCTTTCTCAATTTTCATGGCTATAAGAAGCCTCTAATCTCTTTGTTGTGGCTATTTCCTTCAATCCTACCTTAGTGGCTATTTTTCCAATTGGTCTGAAGCTTGGGCAACGATGAAGGATAATGCTAAGGAGATGGCCAGTCTTATTATGGCAAAAATTGTTTGTCATTTTGGTCCATCTAAGGAGATAGTGTCTGACTTAGGGACACACTTTCTAAATAAGGTCATAGTAGCCTTAACAAAAGCTTTGAATATTAAGAACAATAAAACCACCCCATATAATCCACAAGAAAATGGTCAAGTTGGGAGTAAGAATAAATAGCTCCAAGATAGTGTGTAAAAGCAAGCGAGATTGGGATAAGAAAATGTATGTGGTGGTTTGGGCTTACAATACGACATTTAAGACAAGTACATGCCACACCCCATTCAAGCTGGTATATGGGGAAGAGTGTGTCTTACCATTGGAAATAGAGTTGCCCACTACTGTGAGATTTGCTCTAAATCATTCATTGGGTAAGGCAGAGGCATTGCAAGAAAGATTTATTTCTCTTGCACATCTTGTTGAAATTCGATTGTAGGCTCTATTACATCAACAGGTAGGGAAGAGGAGAAAGTGCTTCATGACCTTCGAGCTAAGAAATATAAATTTGTGAAGGTTTAGTTGGTGTTGTACTATGATGCTCGTCCTAAGCAATTTCCTAGTAAACTAGAACCCAATTGGGATGGGCCATATAAAATTGTCCATATAGAAAAGAATGGCTCTACAACCCTTTTAGTAGAGTTGCAGGGAGTAGAGTTTAAAACTAAGGTAAACTTTAATACGTTGAAGCCTTACTATGTGTAAGGAACTGATGTTGGGCTTGGTGCCTGTGGAGGTCCTTTAGGATTCAACTTGAACTTGCAGTAGGTACCAAGACAATCAGATGGGAAGAATCATTCCTTATCTTGACCATTTGTATTTAGAGCAATGTTACCACCAAAGTTGAGTGATTTGATGGAGTAAAGGTTATCAGGTTATTAAGTGGCAAGACAAATCTTTCATGTGGGATATTAAGGTCTACGAGTATTCCCATTGAGTTTAGCAAAGGGAGGGATTGTACCTATTATGCATCCTCTCTCTCGACTCAACTTTGATTATCATAAGTAGGAGTGCTGATCAATATGGCGTGGCCTATCAATGAAGAGACTAGGTCTATGCTTTGTATTTTGACAAAGCTTCTAGAGGGCTTGCTAAGTATGCAAGTATTGGTATGGTCATTAAAGATCCTCGGCACAGAGTTGTTATGAAAATGGGAGCATATCTTGGCATTGCTTTTACAAATAACATGGCAGAATACAAGGCTTTAATCATGGGACTACATGGTAGTATCCGTCAATTATTGGTAAAAGGTGATTTGCAGCTAGTAATCAATCAATTGAATGGGACCTATAGTGTGAGGGATCCTATTCTGTAGATGTACCACCATGCAACCTTGGATATGATGCATCTTTTTGAGGAAGTGACTTACCAACTTATTCCCCGACGCTGCAATTGCTTTGCAGATTCCCTGGCCCCCTGGCCAATAATTATTCTTTCTTTGAGGATATCTTTTTCAATTGTGGTCCTAGGGCACTCTTACAATTGCCTCCTAATATCAGTTCAGGGCTACTTTGGGGATTTCTAGTTGATATGTCCTATTTTGGCTGCCCTTGGTTACTGTGGATTATGAGTCAGGTGGCAGTTGATCACCTTCCCATTCTGTCATGGACTCATAGGATCATTTATCATCATATTCGACAAACACCCCTTTCTATTTATGTAGGGGGGTTTGCCAATAACCTGATACACTTAGTATAGGGATGGAGGAGCCTTCAACCTTGGTCGTCTTATGCTTCAGTAGAGTTATGTTGGGACCAAGGGTTTGTTTTAGCATTATGATGTTGAGTGGATCTTTTAGGAATTATTTCATTAGGCCAAGAGGATCAGTTATTTTGCAGTGAAGTGCTATATTTCATTAGGCCAAGATGGCCATGTGTCTATCTAATGCAAGTGTGGTTAATGGTTTTGTTTTAGTGCTGTGTTATACAGATTCTGTGGAACGTAGGGGAGCCTTTTGTTGCACAAAAGCTTCTTGTGGGCAAGACCAAGTGATATTTTTCCTTTACGAGTACTTTCACTCTGTGATGTATGTATTTATGTACTTGTGGGAATTTTTTCTTTTGTTGGGGATCGGCAATCACAAGGCATGAAGTCCTAGGGTTAGGTTAGGTGTGTCTGAGGGAGGTCTGAGCAGTTGTCCGCCTCCTCTAAGACATTGTCAAGCACTCTAAGATTTGTTTTAGAAGGTAGTCCTAGTGACCCTATTCTGCTAGCCTGCTAAACATCTGTTTCTAGGAGCTTTTGTTAATAGTGAGGCAGTTAGAGAAGCTTGCCAAAATAAAAAGCAGAGAAATTTTTTAATATCCTTGAAATATAAAAATACAGAGGTGTGTAAAAAGGGTCTAACCCCTCAAATAGAAAAGGAAAAGAAGAAAAATCTCAAGAATAGTTTATCATTGTCTTGTGCGGGCTTGGTTTCTGGGGATGAGTCAAACCTGGGGGGGGGGGGAACCTGTGGGGGGCCAATGCCTTATCTTCTTAGGGGTTGGTAGATTCTTGGGTACCGAGTCAGGACCTGAGGCCGATGCCCTGTTCTCCTTGGGTCACTACACTCAGCTCTCTCCTTTTTACACGCCTGAGTATGGAAACTTGAAGAAAAATATCATAAAATGGAAATATATGTTGACCATGCTATAGGAGTTCTCGTCTAGTAGTAGTTCCTGATCTAGTTGTCCTAAGTTGGGTAGGTTGTTCATGCCACCATCTAGGATGACTTCTTTGATATTTCTTTTTGGCCAGTTTTTGTTGGAGAAGTTGGTTAGCGACTCACTTTGGATTTCTGTCACGTTATGTTGGGCGTATCCCTTGTGGGTTTCATGTCTTGATCCTGTCAGGGGGTAGGGTGAGAGTTGTGTTTGTGCCTTGTTGTGTATTCTGTTTTGCGGTAGCTTGATGCATTTTATTGTTGTTATTTGTGCATATCAGTTCTTTCATGGGATTTGATGGGCTAAGTCACCCTATCCCATGGTCGCCAATGAGAGCTGAATTCAAAAGCCTAGGATATGTTGGAAAAAATGGACTAATGCAAAATTTACACTGAATTTAAAGCTCGACGGAAGTGGAAGATGTGGATATGATGATTTTAAGAACTACCATATGATGGCACGATAGCTTCACTTTCCTTTCAATGTTGCTTTAGATGTTGCTTTACCATTACTTCCCATGATAGTGCAAAGTCGCTACAAAGTGATCTGGGGTTCATATATCCTAAGTTCTATGTTCTAATACCCCTTCTAGATTCCAAGGCCTACAAGCAAGCTCAAAATCAAATTAATGTCACACACAAAGTGTATGCACATTCTATTGAATATTGTTAACAGTTATATAAATTTGAGAATCCAAAAAGTATGTATCTTCAATTCTACATTCTAAGAACCCTTGTAGAGTCCAAGAAGTAAACATGACCTAGAACTCCAAGAAATGCTTCACAGAAAGTTTGTGCTTCATTGACACTGATTGATTAATCTTTCTTTTCTAGAGATATAACTATCTCTAACAGTCACTATTATAATACTTTGATTTTTTAATTTCTTGTTCCAAAAGACCGTAAATATTAAATTTTACATTTGTAAAAACTTTCTAGAGTCCAAGAAATAAATTTGAGGTTTAAGGCATATCAAATAAATGTTGCACACATTGTGTGGACACCCCATTGAATATTGATACACATTAATATTCCCCAAAACTCTATTTAATAGAGACACAAACATTATTATATTAGATGGTTGTTGGACTAAGATTTAAAACCTAGTAGAGTCAATTTGAAATTTTTGAAAAATGATAATTGATAATACTAGTACTAAAATAGATGTGAAAATTACATTTGAATATGAGTGATGAGGTCTTTCAAGAGAGTAAAGAGGTTGAATTTGTGATAATGTAGTACAACATATATGAGTGACTTTACAGTGAGAAATTGAGATGATATAGAATTGACTTTGTATGTGTGTGTGTGTGTGTGTGTGTGTGTGTAGAGAGAGAGAGAGAGAGAGAGAGAGAGAGGTGGTCCATGAAAAAATTGTCACCATACTAATGTGCATAATAAGATATAGTGCTAGCCTTTGAATTTCAATGGACTTGAAAACTTTGAAAAATGTGAGATACTTAGAGCTACATAAAAGGTTGAATATATGTGATGGGATTTTTTGAGAGACTTAGATGTCAATTTTTCCATGATATCTTCAAAGTGAGGAAATGAGATTTTTTGAGAGATTGAGGCCGAATTTTCCACGATATCTTCAAAGTGAGGAATTGATATTTGTGGTGGGATTTTTCGAGCTACATAAAATTTTGAATATATGTGTTAGGAATTTTCAAGAGACTTAGAGGCCAAATTTTCCATGATATCTTTTGAGTGAGGAATTGAGACTATGTGATCATAATAGTGACGTAAACACATGCATAAGGGTGCACAATGCATGCATGCATGCATGCACGCACGCACATGTATGTATATATGGATGTATGCGTCTAGAGAGAGAAGGTGGTCCTTAAAAAAATTGACACACACACACATGCACACAATAAGATAGTACACATATTTTCGTATCTTAAAAAAAAGTGCAACTATTAAAAAAATAATTAAGATCTACCAGCTCAAGTGAAATAAGAGCGTCGATTGACCCCAAGGTTTAAGATTTTGTTGTGAGGAAAACAATGAGACACCTTGTTTTAAGGCCTATGTTGTGACTCATCACCAAGGGGGACACTGTAAGAGGGACCAAGAGTTAAGTTGCTTCTAAAGTGTATGGAACACTTCTTGGCAAAAGGTACATGACGTAAGCCCCAACATTCAATCATTACATTTAGACAATGTCTATAATCCTGTGTACTATTTTAGATTTTTTATGCTCTCTTGTGGGTATAAAAGCTCATTTGTAGCATTGAACATGAAACCATATCAACAATTACAAACAACTTGGCTTATATTCCTTTGGCAAGATCATAGCACAAGGCATTTGCACATCATATGACTTGCAATGTAGCTCACTTCATAAATATATGAGGAATTTCCGCATCCCATGACTCATAAAAGCTCATTTGTAGCATTGAACATGAAACCATATCAACAATTGCAAACAACTTGGCTTCTATTTCTTTGGCAAGATCAGTAGCACAAGACATTTGGACATCATATGACTTGCAATGTAGCTCACTCCATAAATATATGAGGAATTTCCACATCCCATCCCATGACTCATAACATAGAACAGTTTGCGTTGAAGGCAAACAAATGCACAAAATTTATCTTACAAAAGTGGCCCAAGTATTTACAAGTTTTAGCTGGTGTCTATAACATCCTTTGCTTATACCAACGTTCATAAATAACAATTTTGCTAGCAAATACAAAAATATTTAACTCAACTTGTGGAGGCATATTTGAATCAAAATATAAATTTTCTAATCTTATAACTAGAACTTTTGTAAAGTTCAAGGTTTAGACTTTTGTGTTAGACTTATTATTCTCTTTGGCCTTGCAAAGTGGATCAAAGGATCACTTTATTTCTGTAACTCCCAGCACTTCATTTATATCTCTAAAACACCTCTCTCTCTTTGGTCTCACAAAATGGGTCAAGGATCACTAATTACACTTTAAAGTTAGGTTGCATGCATCCTAGAAAGAGGAAAGGGAGCAAGTTAACCCCATTGTGACTCCATCGCATAGTCTAACAATGGGATAGTGAAGTTTATTTCCCCTTGACATAACGTTCCGAGGCCTTGCCAAGTAGCCAAGTGCAATGTAAGTGTAAGAGTAGTAACTGATGGCATTTTTGGGGAAGCCTCAAACACAACTCCTGAGCCAATTGAATGAGAGAGCCTGTGATTGAATGACCATGGTGATGTGACTTAATTGTATATCCGCTATAAGAAAAAAGTGATGATGCTCCACTCATCCTCATGCAATGCAACTCTTTGTATCACAATAGCAACAAGTTATGGATCACTAGTTAAACTTAAAGAGCCATTCCCATGCAAGCAATGGACCACTAGCTAAACTTAAGAGATGTTCTTGCCCAAGTTGCGGTGGTTGTTATGAGGGGACCAAGGTAGTTGCAAATTGTAGTTCAACTAATGGATTGGCCTTTCTCTCTCTCTCTCTCTCTCTCTCTCTCTCTCTCTCCACCGTCCCGGCCATGGGGGGACCCCAAGCCATTCCTATGACAACCACTTTCTTCATCATGCAAGTAAATTTACTTATGTGCGATGCAACTATTATGCAAGAAGTTTTTAATGCGTTCCCAAGTCCCTGCCCTCAACCGCACCTAGATAGATATAGATATGCAGAGCCTCTCGAGAAAAAGCTCATGATGATGTCAATTCACAATGCGGATAGAAATCTGTCTAAAACTTCGTGTGTCTACGGATTCTCAAAATTTTATTAATAGTGCACGTTATAAGTATTTCTATTCAATTGAAAGATGATTTACATAGGCACTTTCATTTAGCGTTCGGCCTTAATTATCATCATCATCACCACAACCCGACCTTGAGAGAGCTAAGCGGACCACCTGCCTTTGACAGCCTTCATCACGGGCAGTGAGAGAGAGATGGTGGACAGCCCTGATTTCACGTGGCATACTGTCACTCTGCACAGCGATGGTACCTTTACTCGACATCCACACGACCCGCCTCTCTTACCCGCTTCTTCGTCCCCGCTACAACCTGTACGCACCAAAGATGTCACCCTCAACTCCAGCCATGGAACCTGGGCTCGTCTCTTCCTGCCAACCTCCTTCACCTCTGGCTCAGATCCAGATAAGAACAATTCACAGGATGATAAGACCAACAAGAGAGAACACATAAATGCAGAAGATGATGAAGTGGAGGAGGAGGAAGAGGAAGAGGAAGAGGAGGAGAAATTGCCCCTTCTCCTGTACTTCCATGGCGGCGCCTTCGTCTCAGGCAGCGCTGCGCAACCAATTAACCATGCCTTTATGTGCACCATTGCCAGCCATGTAGGCATCCTGATTGTCTCTGTGGAGTACCGCCTCGCTCCTGAGCATCGCCTACCTTGCGCGTACGAGGATGGCGTGGAGGCGCTGCAGTGGCTGTGCGAGCAGGCAGAAGCGGTGGCGTCCTCCTCGTCTGTGGTGGAGCCATGGCTCAGGAGCCATGCAGACTTCTCAAGGCTGTATGTGGCGGGGGACAGTGCAGGCGCCAACGTAACACATCATGTGGTGAGCAGAGCGGCGAAGCTAGGGTTAGGGTTAGGGCAGGAGAACAGATATTCCTCTGTGTGTCTGAGAGGGTTTATTCTAATTCATCCGTTCTTCTCCTTCGATCGGAGAAGCTGCTGCACGCCTGAGTTTCTGGCCACGACGAAGAAGATATGGGATGTCTGCCTTCCTGAGGGGAGCGATGCAGGGAAGCATTCCTTTGCGAATCCGATGGCGGATGAGGGTTTCGGTGCCGTGGCAGCAGGCCTGCCTGGTGCTCTGGTGCTGGTGGCGAGCGATGACGAGCTGCTGGAGAGAGGGGTGGCGTACGCGGAGGCGTTGCAGAGCGCAGGGAAAGCAGACGTGAAGCTCTTCGTCTCGCCCAACGAGGGCCATGTCTTCCACCTCCTCATCCCTGCCTCCCAGAACCTGCCAGCCTTCCTGTCTGAGCTCTCGAATTTTATGCAACCAACTGTAGTGACAAAGAGTGGAGTGGACTCTGGAGAAGATGCACATGGTATGAAATAGTCCTACCAGCTGGTTCAGACTCCGAGGCTGAGTCCGAGCAGCCGTTAAGACCTCCCTGCCGGATTTCAAGGTCTACCCGTATGGGACGTTTGCAGGGGTATGTATAACGTAATAAGCTGCCAGCAGTGGCATCGCATGTATTTTCTTAAAAAGTAGATTAAATGAAGATTATCTCTCCGATACTTAAGTGTTCCAACACGATCCTTTGCCTTCCTTGTGTTGGGTGGTGTTTCGAGCCATTTTCTTAATCCCACTTTGTGGGTATCTACATGTCTTCTCCTTTGAGAAGTAGGTTATTGCTCCATGAATGGATTGTTTGTTGCACTTAACAATTGCTATGATTTTGATTCAAGCTCTTTTCTTAGATGTGATCATGGCGTTTGTTAGCAAATGGCCTCTTATACATGTAACTCTTCTTCAAACTATGAGAGAGAAAGAGGGGGGAGATTTAAAATGGAGATCGCTTCTCACAAGACAAGGAATAACAATTTGAAGGAAAGTTGAATTGATTTTTGCATGCTTATCTATTAGGGCTCATCAACATGTTAATAGAATGTTCTTATGAATATTACTTTTGTACAAGGTTGCTTTGTTCCTTCTATCCATCTATACTATTGTATTATTATGGTTGTAGGTTTGGGAAGCCTCGAACCTTCGAAGGGCTTCTCAAACCTTATCCCTTCTCTCTCTCTCTCTCTCTCTCTAAGCCCTTCCTCTCTCTCAATCAAATCAAACGTTTTTCAATTAACCTCCCCCCTCTCTCTCACATGTAATCTCTCTCTCTCTCTCTCAATTAAATCAAGCTTTTTACAAACATCCCTTTCTCTCCTTTTTTAAATCAAAAGTTTTTCTCTATTTTTTAATTAAATGTTTTTAAATAAATTAAACAATTTAATTTAAACTTCTTTCTCTATTAGTGAGTGAGACGTGTGTTGAGTGAGGAACTGAAGGAAGGTGAAACTTTTCATTGTCTTCTTTCTGCTTCTATTCTTCTTCTCTATTAGTTTCTTAGCTTATTGGTGTGCTTGGTGGTGCATGCGAAGGAGCGATAGCATTGGATTGTGTTAATCAAGGTTGTGGAACCATCTTTTAGACTTTAAGCTTTCGAACTACAATGTGTGAAGGTAAGTTACTGATTTCACGACACCTCGAAGCTAGTCTTGTGTTCATGCTTTCTTGGTTGGGAGAGAAGGATGTATGGTTGGTTAGAGTGGAGTGTTGAGACCCGAGGTAAGAGATTGTCGCCAAAGTGAGTGGCAACCTCTGAAACAATAGAAGTTCATCCAAAATCCCGACTGTTGGTGTGTTTTGTCTCAACGAACCAACTTATAAGTTTATTTGACACATATAATGGAAAGTATGAGTGATTGTATGATGAGCTACATAGTTTTGAAGGTCATCCGAGGGTGCACTCTTATCATGCATGCCATGTATGAAGAGATGTAGAGGCATATGCTTGATTTTATAACAACTTATGCTTGGCCTCAATATATATCTTTCATGCATGAACTCAAATGCACGTGCATTGTTTCCATAAGTTTCCTTATCGCTAAAATGATAGAACATTGAAGATAAATGTCCCAACCTTACTTCTTCACACATAATAATGGGATCGGTGGGATGGAGAAAAGTTTTTTATTAAAATGTTTTCTCTCTCTCTCTCTCTCTCTCTCTCTCTCTCTCTCTCTCTCTCTCTCTCTCTCTCTCTCTCTCTCTCATACACAAAAGGTATTACCTTCTAAATCCAAATAAAGCTGTGTGGATGTATTTTCAGCCTCTTTTATTGTATATCCTCCTTTCTCTAAAGAGTGGGATTACATGGGACGCATGGGAAAATACCCGATCAAACTGATGGGATATAAAAGGTATGTAGAGACCCAATTAGGTTATCTAGAAAGTATCAATCAATAGTCTCTTCACCTTCTCCAAGCTTCCATGGCTTGTTTTGCTTCTTTCTCTCTTCTTCTCTAGTCTCTCTCTCTTGTTCTCTCTCTTTCTCTCTCCTCTTTGCAATCTTCTCTCTCCAGTCCTTTTTATAGTTGGTACCAGAGCTTAGTACTTTGGCCCTTTTTGCCTTTCTCTTTCCAATCTAGCTCTCTTTTCCAAATAGAAAGCCCTACTTATAGGACATCAAGTATTGGTACAACAAGGAGGACTACAGTTAGTCAATGGCTTTCTTGGGAAACACATAGGAACTATGGCTAAAACTTTGGAAATATTTGGAGGTAATGTGGCTATCTTAATAGGTTTTGTCACTAAGTTTTGTGCTCGCTTTTAGGGACCTTGGTAAAAGAGGCCTCCGCAGAAGTTAGAGAAGGAGGCAAACCATAGTTACTTTTTGTGAAGAACTTCATTTTCCTCTTCATGCCAACCAACCATGGCTACCCTAGAAGAAATATTTCTTTTGCTCCACTAATCTTTACATCCAAGAACAAAGGACCTCCTAGCAGCACTCTACAAGTAAGAAGGAGAAGATTGAGCACCATCTTGAAGCTCTCTAGCCTCCATTTGAGCCAACAAAAGTCAGTCTGCAATTTGTGGTACGAATCACACTAGCCCATTGCTAGTCTTTTGGTGCTCTCTACCACTTGCCCATTCTTCTAGCCCTTCTCTCCCAGTCAAATGGTAACTCTCTAAAATGTATTACCTCCTTCTCCTCCCTTCTTAGCATTTCTCCCATCCTTGAAGAAAAACCCTATTGTGCATAGCAAAGGGTAGCCATAGCCACTCAGCCTGAGCTCACAAAGCTTTAAGAAACCTGTAAATCTTACCCCACGGTCCAACAACAACCACTCTTGATTAAGTTTTCCAATCTTCATCTAAGCTTTCAACTTCTTAGGCAAGGCTCATAGTGCATACTTCAAATTCTTGGAGGGTACAACACATTAAAGACATCTTGTTCTCACAAGCTAAATTGGTGGAAGATTTGGGTCCCTTGATCAAGGAAGCTCTATCTACTTGCTTCAAGCATAGAAGAGGTATACTTAATGAATCCTAATATCTCTCTTTATTTGTTCGCTAAGCCTATGCCAATTGTTTGAGAGATTTTAGGCATTCAATCCTCTTCTTCAGTGTATCATTCTCATTACATAATATAATGGATCAATTGAAAGTATCAACCCCATTCAATCATTCACTATATGCATCAATGGTTAATGATTAGATTAATCTTTCTCCTTGAATCACAATTTATATCCTAACCCATAACCCTTCTGATTTGTGTACTTCCATTGTGTAAATCCAATAGAAATGGTAAAAGGGGTAAGTAAGTAGCCAGTGAGCCACTGAGCTATTGAGATTATCCCTCCCTCAGTCAATTTTCCTATTACTCGCATATTATCCAAAGCAAAAATACTATTTCTATCAAACTTGCATTGCATGCTATTTCATTAGCATAGTATGCTACTGCTAGGTTTGTTTTGGTTGAGGAAAAGGGATTATGCTAGATGAGGTGGTAAAATAAAGAGTGAGATGACTCTCCTTTGCCACCACTAATGACCTTGAAGGGGTATACAACCTAGCTTAATAAAGAGTGAGATGACTCTCCTTTGCCACCACTAATGGCCTTGAAGGGGTATACAACCTAGCTTAAGAAGGAACTTTGCACACCCCTCAAGTCTCAAAGCCCAATACTTGTTTGTAGGTGTAAGTACACTTCCCTTTTACCTATCCACACTCCCTTTATCCCATTTCATAGTGGCAAATGGGTTCTTGCAAAATATATTGGTAAAGGGTTAGATGTATGGTATTTCAAGCTTATGTATGGATAAGTTGTAGACATTTTCAGTCTATCTATCGAGTCCCCAACATGTATGCAATGATATGTATACCTTGCAAAAGGCTCCATATGGAATTCAACTCCTAAAGAGGTTAAACATTGAAAATTTGGTTATAGATAGGCATTCGACAGGGTGTAGGAATTCCAAATATCCATACAAATCTACTTAAATTTTTTAAAAATGTATTTTTACTAGAAAGATCTATAGCTCATTGCGAAGAGGGTGTTGTCCCCATTGATTTGAATCAAAAAGTTCTTCAATCAAAATTATGAGCTAAAGTTACACTGAGTTTTATGTAGCAAGGTCTTGCGGAGTGCACTAAAATGGCAAGACATAGAGACAAAGGAAAGGCCCAGGAAGAGCTTCAAAGGGACATTAGAGACTCTAGAGTATCTATGAATGATGAGCTTAGCTCAACCCAAGATTACAATGGAGAAATGCAAAAAGGAGTGCTAGATATAGCCCCTATATTATTCTCAACCACACCTATGTCAACATGAACTTTGTCATCTTGAGAGGTATATTGACATGGTCACCAACCATCATTAAATGCTCTCTAAGAGTGATCAAGAAATTGAATAAATGGCCCTCTCCAACTCTCAAACTCAACAAACATTAGATCATCTCACTATTCTTATTGTCTAGTTAGCTACCACTCCAATGTACAGGAAGGAAAATGAGTCCAAGCTTGAAGCACAACGGCCTCCTCCATTGGAGCATGTACATGGCCCATAGGCCATCATTGGAGCTAGGGGTATCCCATATAGCACTTATGAGGTTAGTGAGCCCTTCCACTGAAATGAAGAGCCTCTTTTGAGCTCTCATGTCATCTATGTAGCCAACCCCCTAGTGAGACCATAGCCCACCATTGGTAGAAGTCTGACCACTTACCCTAAGAACCCTTCTAATAATGGTGGTCCAAATGGCACTTATGTGGCTTAGGCCTTATGCCAGGAGGCATATTCCACGGTGGATTCCATGCCACGGTGGATTCCGTGAGGTTTTACAGTGGATTCCGTAAGATTTTATTACCGGGGCTCATACACAAAGTGGATTCTTTGTGTGAGAAGTCGATGGGGACACCTATCCTTTTCGGGAGTTTTGTTAATTTTATGTGTACATGGGCGATTCCATAGCGGGTGATTCCGCAAAATACATATTTAATTAATAAACGTTTATGAGTTTAGAGTGCGCACTCGTGATAAATTAAGGTTAGGATTGATTTCTAACCAATTTATTTATGTAGCTGAAGACTGCTAGGTATTCACTTTTGTCGGTTTAATTGTATTATTTTACTAACGATTGTGAATGCTTTAGTTGATGTGTAGAGATAGCAGCGGTGACAGTGGAAAGTATTGGAGGATAGCGTGTATTCAAATTTATTGTCAATATTTTGATGGGCGCATACCTTAGGCATGGCGCCTATATTTTGTCACGCTTATTTATTAAAGCGCTTGATATTTATTTATTATTTTTGTATGTGGATGGGTGCACGATTTAGATCTTTGTATTTGGACATTGTATTTGGGTACGCCTGACTTCTTGGGCGCCCATTAGCTTTAATTCTATTTGGCACAAAAGTAAACTCAAAAGCTAAAGCATGCTATTTTGTAATTTGGGCTATTATTTGAACTTGAAGATGATTAATATATGAAATACATGCTTTGTGGAGCGCTCACACAAGGCATGGGGAGAGATTGCACCCAATTGGTCTCTTATTCATGTCGTACAAGCTTTCTACATTGATTTGTGTGTAAAAAGTAGAGTTCTTTTGTTCTTGGGAACCTTCTGACACTCACTACGCGCGCTTACGACATCCGATCTGTGTACCAGTGGTATCAGAGCAAAGCTGAGATCGAGAGCTTCCAATCGCTTATCATCTTGCATGAAGGCGGAGCTCCTAGAACGATCGAGCTCTACAGTTAGTTTCGTCACGAACGATCGATACCGGTGTGTTCCTGGCGGTCAAGAACCCCCTTCTGCACTCTCTGATCGTGAAGGACTAGCCTGTGGAGGTGGAGGACCACTTGGACATCTTCTTCTTCAAGTCATTTACAAACAAACTAACACATCAACGTCCTCAAATACACGAAATCCACGCTTGATTCCAAAGCTTCTACACTAGTAAGTTATGCCAAGTCTTCCAAGTCTACTCAATTCTGCAAGTCATAGAAGTCACAAAAGACTTACTTCAACCACTCCCATAAAGGCAGTTCACACGCAGAAGCACAGAATCCGTTTATTGCTCTATGGAAGACCTTGTTCATACTTGCAGAATTGTTGAACCAGTTTCAACAAACGCAGAAGGTCATACGCAGTTCATACACAGTTTCTATGAAGACAACGAATACGGCAAACGCAAAAGAGATGACCGATCCAAACATGGATGATCTTATGGCTGAAGGTGATTTACTCGAACCAACGATTGAATAAAAATTGGATTTGATCATGATGCAGCTCGAAGAAGAATGAAGAGCCCGACAAGCTTTGCAAGTTCAATTGGCCAACCTGCAACAAACGAGCACCGACAAAGATTGACCGCAACTCAAAGATCTTATACGACGTACCATTGATGCGACGCTTGAAGCCCAATCCATCCGCAAAGAAACAAAGATAAGTAAAAGAAACTTCAAATTTTGTACTTTCAATGGATCACAAGATGGAAAGACTGTACTTGCATTTATTAGTCAATTTGATGATTACTTCCATGAAGAGACATATGCTGAGAAAGACAAAATTAAATGCGTCACTAATCATTTAGTCGATCGAGCATCTTTATGGTGGACTGTGATCTGCAAGAGCATTGATTGTCCCACTACCTGGGAGAGTTTCCAAAAGAAGTTTTTGTAGAATTTCCTTCCTTCTCAGTTCCATGAAAAAGCCATTAAGCAATGGGATCTTCTATAGCAAAGAGATTGCAAACTTATTTTCCAATACACTGAACGTTTTTGGAATGCCCCACTACAACTCTGAATGCTCGAAGATGTACCTAAAGCGACTCACAAACGCAAGTTTATGTCCGGCCTACTTGGACATTATTATGTTGAAGTCAATATGTTTAAGCCAACAACCCTTGAAGATGCAATTTCCTTGGCTCATGACACTGAAGACAAGATTCGAGGAAGAGACAAGCGACCACAACAATTTCAAACTAATGGTAACTATGGTTCCAAACAATTCAATTCAAATTTTCAAAGATTCAATCAAAGTCATTTTATTTCATCTTCATTCCATAAGTCTTGGACACGACCACCTGCTTTGCCATCAAACACCAATCCAAACTCTAAGTCATCCTCACAGCCAAATCAAAATATTCCTAAAATTCCTGCCATTACCAATAATGTATCTAAAGCCAAACCTATAGTTTGTTACAAATGCCATCAACGTGGACATCTAGCAGCCAATTGTCAATCGAAAAAGCCACCTGTCCATATCAATTATCTTGGAGCAATGGAAGATGAAGAACGTGAGAAAATGCTTGACTTTACAGAAGATGATAATGACATTGGTACAACTTTGGATACTTTGCCAGGTATGCTAACTTCACATTCTTTGTTAACAATGAGAAGTTTTGTGTATGGTAAAGAAAAAACTATTTTGCATGATGATGGGAGCACACATGACTTTATTTCTGCAAAGTTAGTGAAAGAATTGAATTTACAAACTATTTCTACACATTATCGCACTAAAGTTGCATTCCTAGGAACAAGATATAATGAAACACAAGAAGTGCATAATTTAGAAATTAAAATTGGTGAATATACTGAACGAAGAAATTTTCTAGTTGTACCTTTGCAGTCTAGTGATATTATTTTAGGAATGCCTTGGCGTCATCAGTATAATCCTGACATAGATTATTCTATGCATTCAAAAAAAAAATCAAGAAAAACAAATCACATTGCATGGTATGTATGCTTCTAATAATTTTTCACTGCTTACTCATACTCAGGCTAAACGTGCATTACGTAAAAGTAGCAAATCTTATTTAATTTGGGTGAATGAACTTCAAGCTAAAAAAAAACAAATGCATCCTATGCATACACAATTTCTTGCCCACTTTCGAGATTGTTTTGCCGATGATTTATCACCTGGACTACCACCTTCACGTCCTGAAGTTCACAAAATAGATTTAATTCCTAGTACACAACCACCATGTAAAGCACCATATAGACATAATCAAATTGAACAGAAAGAAATTCAAAATCAAATAGAAGGATTGCTTAACAGAGGATTAATTAGACCTAGTAGTTCTCCATTTGGTGCACCTGTCTTATTAGTAAAGAAAAAAAATAATACTTATCGCATGTGCATTGATTATCGTGCCCTAAATAAAATTATTGTTAAGAATAGATATCCGATTCCTAGGGTAGATGATCTTATGGATAAACTACAAGGATCTGCCATATTCAGTAAGATAGATCTTAAATCTGGTTATTATCAAGTAAGATTGGATAAATCTGATATATTCAAAACTGCATTTAGAACACAATTTGGACACTGTGAATTTCTAGTGATGCCTTTCGGTCTAACTAATACACCAGCTACATTTAGTCGAATGATGAATCGCATATTCTTGAAATATCAGCATTGTGTTATAGCATTCTTTGATGATATATTGGTATTCAGTAAAAATGAGAATGAGCACTATGAATATCTGTCTTTAGTTTTCAAGTTGTTAAAAGATAATCAATTGTATGCTAATCCAAAAAAGAGTGAATTCTTTCAAATAGAAATTGAATATCTAGGACATATTGTTTCATCAAAAGGTATTAAAGTTGACCCTAAAAAGATAGAAGTAATTTTAAATTGGCCCATACCAAAAAATGTGCATGAGTTACATTCTTTTCTAGGTCTTGTTAGTTTTTACAGAAAGTTTTTGAGAAATTTTTCATTACTTGCATTACCTTTGACTAAACTTTTAAAGAAAGGCATTGTTTATAACTGGTCTAACAATCAACAAAAATCGTTTGATTTATTGAAACATGCATTAACACATGCTCCTGTATTACAACTACCTGATTTCAATAGACCATTCTTTTTAGTAGTTACTGATGCTAGTGGATCTGGAATAGGAGCCGTCCTTATGCAAGATAATCATCCCATAGCCTATTCTAGCTGTAAACTTAAACCATCTGAACTTAAATATTCTACATATGATAAAGAATTGCTAGCTGTAGTACAAGCCTTATGTCAATGGAAACATTATTTAATGGGTTCTAAATTTATGATCAAAATTGACCAACAAAGCATTAGACATCTTCTTAGTCAACCCCAAATATCTGTAATATCCCGAAGGGCCGCATGTACTGCCTCAATAAAAACGAAATTGGATAAATGATTTTTTTTTAAAATTCCCCTTATTCCCCCCAGCCGACTGACGAGCTGGAGGGGGAGGGGAATAGAAGGAGTGATTAAGCTCCTTGGTGGAGCTTGGAGTGAGGGAGAGGCATAAGTGATGCCACGTAGGGGAGGGAGGATCCCCCTCCCCTCCCCTATTTAAATCGAGGGGGACGAAGCTGAGGGTGGACGGTCCACACGCTGTGAAGGAGACGAACGGAGAGAGAAGAAGGACTCTAGTGCTGCCATCGCCGTGCTGAGGAGAGAGTGGAGATTCTGTGTATGGTCGTGTAGGAGGGTGGAAAAATAACTGTCGTGAGGAAGAAAGAGGAGGCTGACGGCATTGTAGAGATCGTCGTGAGGAGGAGAGGACCACCACTGTGCCGCCTCGCTGGCCGAAAGGGAGGGAAAAGTCGGCGTTGCCATTTGTCACGCCATCATTGCTGCCAGCTCGCCGCCAGAAGTCTCCTCTTTTTCCCTCCACGTGGCTCCACAGTGCCCCCCAGAAGCTTTGGTAGCTTCTTGGGGAAGCTTCTAAAGCCCTTAATAAGCCCCTTTTCTTTTTCCTCCTGGGCTTAAAAATTTTCCCACAAAACCCCCTAAGCCCCCTTTCACCCCCCCATGTCAAAACCCCCCTTTCCATGGGTATTAGAACCCCCCCTGCCGGGTTTTAAAAACCCCTTAAGTCCCCTTTCACCCTCATGCTAAAACCCATTTCCTTTCACTTTGGAGTCACTCCCCCCTAGAGCACGAAGGCTTTAAGGGTCTTATTACTTTTTTTTCCCCCCGTGTATAATCCCTAAAAGCCCCTTTCCCCTAGTTCAAACCCACCTTACCCCCCCTCCCCGTGTCTTAAACAAAAAACCCCCTAGCGCCCCTTCCTGTGGGATTGGAGATTTTCCCCCATAAAAGGGTTTTTTTAACCGTAAAGGTCTTATCTTCCCAGTTTTTATTTCCCCCTTAGGGCCCTTGCTCATTATAACCCTCGGACTACCCCCTTATATCTTCTCCTAAGGCCTCCTTAGGCCCCCTTTTCCAATAACCTTTAAAGCTACTTTCCCCCCCCCTTGGAGTTCCTCCCTTAGAATTCTATAGGGCCCTTTTCCCCCCAAGAGAAGTTGTCCTTAGCCTTTCCTTCAAAATCGCAAAATACCTTAGAGTTTTGTTCTTTTTTCCCCACTTGTAAAAGGGAAGAAAGTGCTGAGTGTTTTTTTTTAAACACCTTCCTTTCCCGCCCTAAAACCTCGAGGGAGCCTTCTAAAACTACTTTTGATGGAAACGGTGCAAGGGAGCGACGGTGGAATTCCGAAAGAAGTGTAAAGCTGCTTCCACGTTCGACGGACTACAATTGCGATGCCTCCTAAGAAAGTCCAAGGCGTAGCCGCGGGAGGGTCATTTCCCGGTATCCATGTGGATATCTCACCCCAAAACCAGGTTTTTCTTCTTGGCTTTAATTCGGTTTTAAGTCGATCATGCAAAGAGAAATTGTTAGGGATAGGATATATTTGTTCGAGTTATTTGTAATGAAGGAGTTTAGCTTATTTGAATGAATGATAATATATAGAACTTAGTTTCCTTCGAATTGCATCAAGCATTATAAATTACGAGTAAGATTATCCATTTACTATAGTAGTATATTTTAGTTAAATCCTAAAGATATAGAAATTATATCTTGCACCATTAGTCTTATTCCTTTCGCAACGAATCATTGTAAATGATTAAATTCATGAAAGGTTTCTTCCGTTGCTCAAATTACTAGGAAGTTATCATTGCTAATTGCACATCGTAGCAAGGGAAATGTTTGTTATTTGGCATGAGTTCATCTTCAAGGAAAAAGGAAGTTTAAATTGAACTGTATTGACTGAAAAGTAAATTGTCACAAGGTTAGCAAAACTGTGACAAGACGATTAATATTACCTTCCAAAAGTTATCCAAACCAATCTAAACATAGAAATATTCATACCCTAAGCACTTGACTACTTTCCTTATTGTAGGGTCAAAAAAATTCGTAAAGATAAAGAACTAGGGCTGTCCCCGAGATCGTTAAAAAAGAAACCCTAGGCCCGACATACGTCAGCTTAAAGGATCTAAAACAAATTATTCCATCGCAAGACTTGCGCAGCAAGTACGAAATCATTTAGTCTTGTGATTGATTCACAAGGAGAAAGGGAAAAAAACCCTCAATAAGGATGGTAGATCCCTACGCAAGTTATCTTGCAAAAGGACGTATTTTTGGATATCCTTCTAAATAAGGAAAGTTGTAAACCAGAAACTAGCATATCTAAGGAACTTTAGGGTTCACCAAGTTGGGTTAATAAGGTACGCCCTACACTGGAATGTAAAGGATCTTGCCAATTTACAAGACACCTTGGGAACGAGTGCTGATACACTCAAAAGGAAAGAACACTTCCTTAGCAGTTTGCCAAACAACACGGTTGATCAATAGAAATGTTTTTGCTTGCTAGAGATTTTAGGTCTTTGTTTGAATTATGAATTACAAATTAAATGAGTACCTATACTTCAGGTTAAAGGCCTGAAGGAAGAGGCAGTTTTAGTTACCCCCGACTACCTGCCTAACCCTAACCAAGGGGGTTGTTCACCGCGTCGGGAATGTGCACCGAACTCGCCGCGAGAGGTCTCTCCGTTGAGCTCTACTTGGAGTAGGAGGACGCTTGGGTGCCAGGGGGGGCTCTGGCCGTAAATCCCTCGCCTTCCGGGTCCTGCACAAGAGGCTAACGTGACTCAGGATTGGATCTCGAGGCCCGCATACTAGTTTACGGGCGGAAGCTTGGAATAGTGATCCCTGGGAATCACTGGATAGCCTTAAGGTGGATTATGGACAAGCCTACGGGTGGAACTCCTTGTATTTCAAAGATAAATTGATGAAATGTTTTAAAAAAAAGGAACTTGCTTGATATTGTTTTTCTATGTCGCGTGATAAGATTATGTGAAGGAACCAGTGCTTAACAGGATTAATTAAAGAAGCTGATTGTTATATGTCAAATTAATGTGTTAGATAATTACATAACTAAAACAAACTAAGGAAAGTGCGGAGGATGGGCCATGGGTCCATCCTACGGTTGGGTGGTCCCGGTTAGCCGAGAACTTTTCTCAAAAATCTCGAAGAACAGCGGGATGATCATCATCATCAAAACGAATAACGAGAACGATGACCTAGAGTTACGTCTTACCCGATTTACGTTGTTTTAGGGGAAGGGAATGGGACTATGCCTTATGGTAGAGAGGTTGAGCTTTGCATCCCTCTCATTTCCCATTCTCCTTGAACCAGGTGCAGCGTGAATCCGCTTCGGACCTGGCGTTTCTGCGTAAAGTAGTTCGCTCGAATCTGACGCTAGTTGCTGTTAGCTAATGACCAATCAGGAAAACCCTAATTTCGGTCGATCCTAAGTGGGAACGGCCAGGATACTTCCGCTACATGGCAGACGCGGGAAGACCTAGATCGCAAAACCCGTAACATTCCATGGGAGTGCCTGGCGGAGTTTTCTAGACATTCTTTCCGATGGACTGCTAAGATGTGTCCTGGATGATACTAGTGGACATGTTACAGTTGGTATCAGAGGCCGACCAATAACGGAATTGCTTTTATAAAATCTCAATTAAATGAAGTAAAGAAATTGCTACTGTCCAAACATTTCCTTACCTTCAATGCTGTCTTGCAGAGTTATGAAGCGTGGAACAAATTTTTGGTATTTCGGGTCATGTTTATGACTGCAATGCATTCTCCGCTTTATAGACAAAGAATTGGGATGATGAACATCCTGGAGCAGATTTATAATCCATCACCTTTATACATAGAACGAAGATGGACGGGGTCTTCAAGAATTTACTATATAGTCGCCCACCGGTTTGCTTATCTACAGACCAACCTAAAGAGGATCAAGTGGTTGGAAGACTTGAAAGTCGTGAAGCTATTCATTTTTGTGGAAGCTCACATAAATTCGACTTTACATATTCAAGTTTGGAGGGTTGAAATGAACTCATATGTATATGACGAAGTAACCCGTGTAATCCCAGCCGACAGGATTAAAGTGTTGGGCCGCCATGAGAAGTATGGATTCCAACGGAAAGGGTATCTTGAACTTCCAATGAACTATCAATTCCTAAAGATCCATGACCCAAAACCCTACTATTACACAGTTCCTGTAGACAAATGCAATACAACGTTGTTCTTCCCAACCTGAATGTAATGATTGGCCTATCATCACATGAAACGTTGTATTCAAAAAGGCTATGCCCATGTAAATACAAATAAAGACTTCTTTTTATCAATATCTGGCTGTGCATAAGAGTTGTTAAAAAGTTAAGTAGCTACATTGTTTAAGAGATAGTTGAACTAAAAATGAAAGATAAGCTAATGTCGATTATCATATAATAATGTTAAGAAAACTTTTATCCAGGCACAACCCCAGGTACAGGTTCCAAATTCGCCTCCTACATCAAGTACTATTGTGACCCAGGAGAAGAAGTTCCTCCTCAAGCAGATAAAGCCACCTGAGTTTGACGGGAGAGGCAGATTCGTCCAGGCTGATGTTGAAATTTGGATTGAATCCATGGAGGATTACTTTGAAGCAGCTGGTACTGCACCTACCAATCAGGCCATGCTCGCCAAGTTAAAGCTCACCGGCGAAGCCAGACTTTGGTGGAAGCAATGGTGCAGGGATCAAGGGATTTCAGAGGGGCCAGTTACCTGGGAGAAGTTGAAGAAAGTCGTGCAAGGAAGATATTTACCACCTGCATATCGTACGCAGAAAATGAATGAGTTCTACGAGCTAAAACAGCTAGGACTCACTCTTGACGCATACTACTCTAAATTCGTCTCGCTTTTAAAGTATGCGCCACAGATGGACATGACGCAGCAGGTGTCCAAATTTTGTGTAGGCTTAAATCCACCCGTAAATACCTGTCTCGAATCTATGCGTCCATCAGATCTTCAAGATGCACTCATTTGAGCGGCGCCTATAATTCAGGAGGTGCAAGCTAGACCAAGGGGTAACAAAACTTGGTCCTATAGTGACCCAAACAGAGGAGCATTCAGACCTCAAATGGAGAGAGTTCAAGGTCATAATCAGGGACAAAGGAAGAAAGCAAGGACAAATAACATCAACAACTTTGTTCCTACTCAAAGTAATGGCTGAAACCTTTGTTGTTTCCACTGCAATGAACCCGGTCACTTCAAGAGGCAATGTCCCAAGCTCAGCGGGGGACATCGTCAAACGCCTTTCCAAGGTGCAGGCCGCGGTCAAGGAGCCGTTACCCGTGGAAGAGGAAGAACCGCTTGCATTGCCAATAGGAAAAAATGCGAAGAAGAATAAGAGGAAGATCCAACTATGGAAGCTGAATTTGAAAAAGCGACAGTTCATGCCGCTTTACACAAGAAAGGGCCGAATCGCCAGTTCTCGGTGATTTAGACATTGTCGGACTATCAAGGTAAAGGTTTCAAAACCTTGATTGATTGTGGCAGTACACATTCCTTTATCTCACCAGCATGTGTAAAAAGTTTAGGAATAACCACAGTAGAAGCACCTACCCTGCTTGTGGAGTTGGCAAACGGTCGTGAGGTAACTTGTACCAGGCAAACTGCTAAGGTGGAATTCTTTCTAGGAGGAAAGAAGACTTCAGTCAATTTCAGAGTCATGAATTTAGGTATCCATGAGTGTCTACTCGGGATGGATTGGCTTAAGCCCAACGACGCCCACATCCACTGTGAAAAGGGTCAAGTTTCCTTTCGAAACTCTGAAAGGGAATTTGTCACAACTCAAGGTGAGGCAGGAGTGCCAAGAATCCAATTAGCCAAAGTATCTCGTATCATAAAAGGAGTCAGAAAAGGATTACCCGTTTACCTGATCAAACTCAATAAGTTAGATCAAAAGTAAGAGTCTCATGAAGGACCTTCTTGGCTAAAGGAATACGCTAACGTATTTCCTGAGGAATTGATTGAACTTCCACATCAAAGAGAAGTAGATCATGAGATTAGGCTAGTGCCTGGAGCTGCACCAATTGCAAAGAGACCTTATAAAATGTCCATACCGGAAGCAATTGAGTTGAAGGAACAACTCAACCAACTGTTAGAACAGGGTTACATCCGGCCTAGCAACTCACCGTGGGGAGCTCCAGTACTATTCCAGAAAAAGAAAGATGGGACACTTCGACTATGTATTGATTATCGAGGGTTGAATCAATCAACAGTCAAGAACAAGTATCCTATTCCTAGAATAGATGAGCTTCTTGATCGTCTTCAAGGTGCAAAGATCTTCTCCAAGATTGATCTCAGGTCAGGTTACTATCAGATAAGGATCAAGGAAGAAGATATTCCAAAGACGGCCTTCAATACAAGATATGGGCACTTTGAGTTCCTGGTTATGTCATTCGGGCTTACAAATGCACCTGCCACCTTCAATAGATTAATGCAAGATATCTTTAGACCATATCTTGATGATTTCGTGCTTGTCTTCTTCGATGACACTTTAGTCTATTCTAAACAAGAAGAAGATCATGAACCTCAACTTCGGATTGTCCTTGAGACAATGAGGTCTCATAAGCTGTATGCAAAAATGAAGAAATGTGCATTCTTCAAGCGTCAGATTGAATATCTGGGATTCATAGTATCATCAGAAGGAATATCAGTAGACCCAGCCAAGGTCAGAGATGTGCTTGAATGGCCAATACCAGTATCCGTCAAAGAGATACGTAGCTTTCTTGGATTGACAGGATGGTATAGGGTCTTCATCAAAAACTATGCTTTGATTGCAGCACCTCTTACAAACTTACTAAAGAAGCAGACTTCCATTACATGGTCAACTTACGAACAAAATAGCTTCGACAAATTGAAGCAAAGTTTGGTATTAGCACCTATTCTAAAACTTCCTGACCTCAATAAGGAGTTCGAGGTAGTAACTGATGCTAGCATTCTTGCCTTGGGGTGTGTACTTATGCAGGAAGGTCATCCAGTAGCATACTCTTCAAGGAAATTAAAGAGTCACGAAAAGAATTATGCCATGCATGATCTAGAATTACTAGCTGTCATCCATGCTCTAAAGCTTTGGAGACACTACCTGTTGGGTAACAAGTTTACTCTAGTAATCGATCATAGGAGTCTCAAATGGATTTTTACCCAGAACGAGCTCAACATGAGACAACGTCGGTGGATTGAAGTATTGGAGGAATATGATTTTGAAATCAAGTACCGACCAGGGAAGGAGAATGTAATTGCCGATGCACTCAGTCGCAAGGCATTCCTAAATTCCCTAATCTTGCAAAATCCATCAACGGCCAGATCTCTGGCTACAAAAGTATCTATGCCAAACAACCCTATACTTGAACTAGCTAGAGAGGAAGCATGCCATGATTTGGCCTACCAAACAATGATAAAGGAAATATCTACCAAGGAGCAGAATCAGAAGTTGCAAGCTAAGTTTCAAGAATTTTCCATTGATAATGGACTTGTCTACTATAGAACAAGGCTGTGTATACTAGCAAGCCAGTCACTTAAGCAGAAGATATTATGGGAAGCTCATGATTCTCCTTTCGCAGGACATCCAGGCTATGCTAAGACTCTTAATGCAGTTAGGAAGAGCTATCATTGGGAGAGGCTTAAAGGTGAAGTTCTCAAGTATGTCACTGAGTGTTTGTCTTGCCAACGTATCAAAGCCGAACATGTCATGATGCCAGGGAAACTGCAACTGCTTGACATTCCCCAAATGAAATGGGAATTCATCAGTATGGATTTTGTTGTGGGCTTAACCCAAGTCCAAGGAGGATACAATTCCATTATGGTTGTGGTTGACATGCTTACCAAGGTTGCACACCTGATTCTAGTAAAGACAAACTATAAAGCCTCCGACATTGCAAGATTGTTTATCAAGGAGATATTCAAGCTACATGGGTTACCTAGAAGAATCATTAGTGATCGAGATTCTCTCTTCACATCACACTTCTGGAGAGCTATCTTTGAAGCTATTGGGACTCAACTCTGTTTTAGCACCGCTTACCATCCCCAAACGGATGGCCAAACAGAGCGAGTAAATCAAATCATCAAAGATATGCTTAGGGCATACTGCTGCTGTCGAGAGCCGAAGAGGTGGATTCAATACTTACCTTTGGTTGAATTTGCCTACAATGCTTCTTACCAATAGAGCATTCAGATGACCCCTTTTCAAGCATTATATGGTCATGATTGCAGAAGTCCCCTAAACTTTTCTGATCCAACCCTAAGAGTTGAAGCGTCAAGACAGATGTTGGAAGACATGGATGATCAAATAAAGTCAATAAGACAAGACATACAAGCGGCCAAGTATAGACAAAAGGCATATGCAGATTTGAAACGTCAAGAAAGAGTCTTCGAAGAAGGAGACATGGTCTTCATTCGTGTACGCCCTAAAAAGAGTTCTCTATCCCTAGGAGAATGCAAGAAGCTAAGTCCAAGGTATTGTGGGCCGTACAAAATCCTCAAATGCCTAGGACCCAATGCTTATAGATTGCAACTCCCTGAGAACCTAAAGGTTCATAATGTATTCCATATCAGCCTATTGAAAAAATATGTACCCAACCCTAATCATGTACTTGATGACCAACAAATTGTAATGCCTAGTCAAGGAGTCCTTGAACTAAGGCCGGATAGGATCTTAGATGTTAGGGAGAGACAGTTCAGATCTAGAACCTTAAGAGAATGCCTCGTCCAGTGGAAAGATTATTCCGAAGAGGATGCCACCTGGGAAGATGAAGGCACTCTCATCCATCAGTATCCCCAGTTTATCTCGAGATGAGGACATCTCGATTCTTCTAAGGGGGAGAGAATGTAATATCCCGAAGGGCCGCATGTACTGCCTCAATAAAAACGAAATTGGATAAATGAATTTTTTTTTCAAATTCCCCTTATTCTCCCCAGCCGACTGACGAGCTGGAGGGGGAGGGGAATAGAAGGAGTGATTAAGCTCCTTGGTGGAGCTTGGAGTGAGGGAGAGGCATGCGTGATGCCACGCAGGGGAGGGAGGATCCCCCTCCACTCCCCTATTTAAATTGAGGGGGACGAAGCTCAGGGTGGACGGTCCACACACTGTGAAGGAGACGAACAGAGAGAGAAGGACTCTGGTGCTGCCATCGCCGTGCTGAGGAGAGAGTGGAGATTCTGTGTATGGCCATGTAGGATGGTGGGAAAATAACTGTCGTGTGGAAGAAAGAGGAGGCTGACGGCATTGCAGAGATCGTCGTGAGGAGGAGTGGACCACCACTGTGCCGCCTCGCTGGCCGAAAGGGAGGGAAAATTCGCCGTTGCCATTCGTCACGCCATCATTGCTGCCAGCCCGCCACCAAAAGTCTCCTCTTTTTCCCTCCATGTGGCTCCACAGTGCCCCCCAGAAGCTTTGGAAGCTTCTTAGGGAAGCTTCTAAAGCCCTTAATAAGCCCCTTTTTCACCTTTTCTTTTTCCTCCCGGGCTTAAAAATTTCCCCACAAAACCCTCTAAGTCCCCTTTCACCCCCCCATGTCAAAAACCCCCTTTCCATGGGTATTAGAACCCCCCCTACCGGGTTTTAAAAACCCCTTAAGTCCCCTTTCACCCTCATGCTAAAACCCATTTCCTTTCACTTTGGAGTCACTCCCCCCTAGAGCATGAAGGCCTTAAGGGTCTTATTACCTTTTTTTTCCCTCGTGTATAATCCCTAAAAGCCCCTTTCCCCTAGTTCAAACCCACCTTACCCCACCTCCCCATGTCTTAAACAAAAAACCCCCTAGCGCCCCTTCCTGTGGGATTGGAGATTTTCCCATAAAAGGGTTTTTTAAAACCGTAAAGGTCTTATCTTCCCAATTTTTATTTCCCCCTTAGGGCCCTTGCTCATTATAACCCTCGGACTACCCCCTTATATCTTCTCCTAAGGCCTCCTTAGGCCCCCTTTTCCAATAACATTTAAAGCTACTTCCCCCCCCCCCCCCCCCTGGAGTTCCTCCCTTAGAATTCTATAGGGCCCTTTTCCCCCCAAGAGAAGTTGTCCTTAGCCTTTTCTTCAAAATCGCAAAATACCTTGGAGTTTTGTTCTTTTTTCCCCACTTGTAAAAGGGAAGAAAGTGCTGAGTGTTTTTTTTAAAACACCTTCCTTTCCCGCTCTAAAACCTTGAGGGAGCCTTCTAAAACTACTTTCGACGGAAACGGTGCAAGGGAGCGACGGTGGAATTCCGAAAGAAGTGTAAAGCTGCTTCCACGTTCGACGGACTACAATTGCGATGCCTCCTAAGAAAGTCCAAGGCGTAGCCGCGGGAGGGTCATCTCCCGGTATCCATGTGGATATCTCACCCCAAAACCAAGTTTTTCTTCTTGGCTTTAATTCGGTTTTAAGTCGATCATGCAAAGAGAAATTGTTAGGGATAGGATACATTTGTTCGAGTTATTTGTAATGAAGGAGTTTAGCTTATTTGAATGAATGATAATGTATAGAACTTAGTTTCCTTCGAATTGCATCAAGAATTATAAATTACGAGCAAGATTATCCATTTACTATAGTAGTATATTTTAGTTAAATCCTAAAGATATAGAAATTATATATTGCACCATTAGTCTTATTCCTTTCGCAACGAATCATTGTAAATGATTAAATTCATGAAAGGTTTCTTCCGTTGCTCAAATGACTAGGAAGTTATCATTGCTAATTGCACATCGTAGCAAGGGAAATGTTTTTTATTTGGCATGAGTTCATCTGCAAGGAAAAAGGAAGTTTAAATTGAACTGTATTGACTGAAAAGTAAATTGTCACAAGGTTAGCAAAACTGTGACAAGACGATTAATATTACATTCCAAAAGTTATCCAAACCAATCTAAACATAGAAATATTCATAACCTAAGCACTTGACTACTTTCCTTATTATAGGGTCAAAAAATTTCGTAAAGATAAAGAACTAGGGCTGTCCCCGAGATCCTTAAAAAAGAAACCCTAGGCCCGACATACGTCAGCTTAAAGGATCTAAAACAAATTATTACATCGCAGGACTTGCGCAGCAAGTACGAAATCATTTAGTCTTGTGATTGATTCACAAGGAGAAAGGGAAAAAAACCCTCAACAAGGATGGCAGATCCCTACGCAAGTTATCTTGCAAAAGGACGTATTTTGGATATTCTTCTAAATAAGGAAAGTTGTAAACCGAAAACTAGCATATCTAAGGAACTTTAGGGTTGACCAAGTTGGGTTAATAAGGTACGCCCTACACCGAAATGTAAAGGATCTTGCCAATTTACAAGACACCTTGGGAACGAGTGCTGATACACTCAAAAGGAAAGAACACTTCCTTAGCAGTTTGCCAAACAACATGGTTGATCAATAGAAATGTTTTTGCTTGCTAGAGATTTTAGGTCTCTGTTTGAGTTATGAATTACAAATTAAATGAGTACCTATACTTCAGGTTAAAGGCCTGAAGGAAGAGGCAGTTTCAATTACCCCCGACTACCTGCCTAACCCTAACCAAGGGGGTTGTTCACCACACCAGGAACGTGGACCGAACCCGCCGCGAGAGGTCTCTCCATTGAGCTCTACTTGGAGTAGGAGGACGCTTGGGTGCCAGGGGGGGCTCTGGCCGTAAATCCCTCGCCTTCCGGGTCCTGCACAAGAGGCTAACGTGACTCGGGATTGGATCTTGAGGCCCGCATACTAGTTTACGGGCGGAAGCTTGGAATAGTGATTCCTGGGAATCACTGGATAGCCTTCAGGCGGATTATGGACAAGCGTATGGGCGGGACTCCTTGTATTTCAAAGATAAATTGATGAAATGTTTAAAAAAAAGGAACTTGCTTGATATTGTTTTTCTATGTTACGTGATAAGATTACGTGAAGGAACCAGTGCTTAACAGGATTAATTAAAGAAGCTGATTGTTATATGTCAAATTAATGTGTTAGATAATTACATAACTAAAACAAACCGAGGAAAGTGCGGAGGATGGGCCATGGGTTCGTCGTACGGTTGGGTGGTCCTAGTTAGCCGAGAACTTTTCTCAAAAATCTCGAAGAACAACGGGATGATCATCATCATCAAAATGAATAACGAGAACGATGACCTAGAGTTACGTCTTACCCAATTTACGTTGTTTTAGGGGAAGGGAATGGGACTATGCCTTATGGCAGAGAGGTTGAGCTTTACATCCCTCTCATTTCCCATTCTCCTTGAACCAGGTGCAGCGTGAATTCGCTTCGGACCTGGCGTTTCTGCGTAAAGTAGTTCGCTCGGATCTGACGCTAGTTGCTATTAGCTAATGACCAATCAGGAAAACCCTAATTCCGGTCGATCCAAAGTGGGAACAACCAGGATACTTCCGCTACGTGGCAGACGCGGGAAGACATAGATCGCAAAACCCGTAACATTCCATGGGAGTGCCGGGCGGAGTTTTCTAGACATCCTTTCCGATGGACTGCTAAGACGTGTCCTGGATGATACTAGTGGACACGTTACAATATCTGATTGATATATTAAATGGGCAGCATTTATTCAAAGTTTTCATCCCCTTATACAATATCAGCCAGGAAAAGAGAATGTTGTAGTCGACGCTTAAAGTAGAAGACCGACAATTCATAATATTTCTGTGATATCATTTGATTCCCTTATCCCTATGAAAGATACTTATCATCAGGATATTACTTTTCAAGTTGATTGGAATAAATTAGTTGCAAACAATTGAATTCCTATTGATTCACTGTCTTACAATAATGGATTCATGTTTTATGAAAAAAGATTATGTGTGGCAGTTCCATTTCGATCATTTGTTTTGCATGAGATTCATTGTCCTCCATATCAAGGTCATAGAGGTATTATATCTACTTTGTGTACATTAACTAAAGATTTTTATTGGCCACATATGGACATTGATGTATCTAACTTTGTATCTGAATGTTTAGTTTGTCAACGAGTTAAAAGACACCATGGTAAATAGTATGGTTTACTAATGCCAATATCTATTCCATCACGACCATGGGAACAAATTTCAATGGATTTTATCACTAGTTTACCTAACACTAAAGCTAACCATGATATGATTTGGACTGTTGTAGACAGGTTTAGCAAACAAGCATATTTTATTTCATGCAAGAAAACTTTAACCGCATCTCAAGCTGCTCAATTGTTTTTTAAAACTGTTTTTACTAATCATGGTTTACCAAAGGTTATTATTTCTAATCGTGATTCTAGATCCTGTAATAATTTTTGGATTACTTTGTTTGCTAACTTAGGAACAAAGATTGATTTTTCATCTGCATTTCATCCTGAAACTAATGGTCAAACAAAAGCTACTAACAATACTATTTTAGATCTTTTGTGTGCTTACACTATTTCAAAACCACATACATGGAATACACATCTACATTTACTTCAGTTTGCATATAACAATACACCACATATAGCTACAAAGAAAGCACCATTTGACGTTATTTATGGATATAGATTGCCTACACCTGTTGCATCATTATCAAACAAAATTCAAACTGCTGATGATATTGCTAACATGCATGCCACTATCTTTGATGAAGTTAAAGATATGATTGCCAAAGCCCAGCAATCATATACAAAACAAGAAAATAAGAAAAGACAAGCTATGAATTTCAAAGTTGATGATTATGTTTGGTTATGCATAGAAAAACGTAGATTACAAAGTGTAGATAAACACCCAGTTGTGAAATTAGCACCTAGATTTTATGGACCATTCAAGATCATACACAAAATCAATGACAATGCATTTAAACTAGAACTCCCACAACATTGGAAAATCCACAACACCTTCCATATCAGTTTATTACGACCCTTTAGAGGCAAATTACCTGTACACCTTGTCTATGAAAACCCTCCTTTATTAGATGATGAGACTAAAATCCTTGAGCCTGAAACTATCATATATACTGATTTTATGACCACTAGAACTGGCCGTAGATACTCTAGATATTTGGTCAAGTTTAAAAACCATCCTGTTGAAGAGGCCCAATGGATGCATGCTAGAGACTTAAATACTTTCCCCACTCTGTTAGCTCCACATTGAGCTAATAGCAATTGAGGACAATTGCTATCCCACCCCGGGGGTATGATGCCAGGAGGAATATTCCACGGTGGATTCTGTGCCACGGTGGATTTCGTGAGGTTTTACAGTGGATTCCGTAAGATTCTATTACCGGGGCTCATACACAAAGTGGATTCTTTGTGCGAGAAGTCGATGGGAACGCCTATTCTTTTCGGGCGTTTTGTTAATTTTATGTGTACATGGGTGATTCCATAGCGGATGATTTTGCAAAATACATATTTAATTAATAAACGTTTATGAGTTTAGAGTGCGCACTCGTGATAAATTAAGGGTAGGATTGATTTCTAATCAATTTATTTATGTAGCTGAAGACTGCTAGGTATTCACGTTTGTCGGTTTAATTGTATTATTTTACTAACGATTGTGAATGCTTCAGTTGATGTGTAGAGATAGCAACGGTGGCAGTGGAAAGCATTGGAGGATAGCGTGTATTCAAATTTATTGTCAATATTTTGATGGGCGCACACCTTAGACATGGCGCCTATATTTTGTCGTGCTTATTTATTAAAGCGCTTGATATTTATTTATTATTTTTGTATGTGCATGGGCGCATGATTTAGATATTGTATTTGGACATTGTATTTGGGTATGCCTGACTTCTTGGGCACCCATTAGCTTTAATTATATTTGGCACAAAAGCAAACTCCAAAGCTAAAGCATGCTATTTTGTAATTTGGGCTATTATTTGAGATTGAAGATGATTAATATATGAAATACATGCTTTATGGAGCGCTCACACAAGGCATGGGGGGAGATTGCACCCAATTGGTCTCTTGTTCATGTCGTGCAAGCTTTCTACATTGATTTGTGTGCAAAAAGTAGAGTTCTTTTGTTCTTGGGGACCTTCTGACGCTCACTACGCGCGCTTACGGCATCCGATCTGTGCACCAAGGCCAATTATGGATAGTATGGCTAGCGTTGTCATTCATAGGTAGCATGGCTTTAATGTACAGCATGGTATAACTGTACAACATGGCTTTAATGGGTAACATGACATGTATGGGCAACAAGGTTTTCATGGGTAGGAGGGCCTCAATGACCGTCGTGATAAGGTCATCCTCACCAAGTATAATAGGCAATCACCATCCCCATCTAGCTTAGAAGAATGGACCTCCAAACTAGAGTCATACTTCAATATGTACCCATGCCCCAATGATCAGAAAATCATCTTTGTATATCTTCATTTGGAAGGATTTTTCCACACATGACAGCACTATGTAAGCAAAGCAAATCAATATTCATTGATTGGACAGATTTTAAAATGCACATGGTTCATCTATGCCCCTAGTGGAAAAGGAGCAGTTGGCAAGGCGGTAGTACCAATTTGACCAATGGAAGCTCAGTGTAAGAGAATACAAAAATTAGTTCAACTTGATCATGTATGTTGAGAGTGTAAGTAATGATGCCAAGTTGCATAAATACATTTATGGGTTAGAGCCAAGCCTACCAATTGATGTAATGGCTCAAAGACCATCTACCTTGTTTGTGATGCAATCAATTTGTCTAAAAGATATACAAGAAAATACCACAAGAATGAGGGTTTTTAGCAATGAATAACTTTCATAAGGTAGGGCCAATATGGTGGCATTTATAGAGAAAATCATATGCCTATTACCAGCCCCAAAATCCCCTCTTACCCCTCTTGTAGTGCTAAAAGAAAACAAGACAGTCTCTGGACATCACTTAGCCCATGTGGGTATGGTAAGTATGTTGAAAATAAGCCATGAAATGTATCAGCCCCCTGAGTGGTCAAAGTGGTAAAAAAATGTATCACATCAGATGCAGTAAGTGACAAAAAAGTAAAGGGCTTATGCTTTAAGTGTCGGGATAAGTACACAGTGGATTATGCCTCAAAATGCTCTTACAAAATAGCCAAAGTCAAGGGATACGTACACAGTGGATTATGTTTTAAGTGTAGGGATGAGTACATAGTGGATTATGCTTGAAAATGCTCTTACAAAATAGCCAAAGTCAAGGTTCATAGCATGTATGTCATAGAAGATTGGGAAAATGAAGATGAGGGCTTTGAATGCTATAAATACCATGGCACATGCTAAAAATGATGACTTTGAAGAGAACTTAGAGAAAGAGCAATTCAATGACCCATCAAATGGTTTTTTCTTTGACCCACGTGATTGCTTGCCTTATGACTATGATTTGGTTGTCTCTACTACATCCTCTCATGTTGCCACTTCCATTTGCTCCATCTCTATGGACACATGGACAAGCTCTAGGAGCCCTAGCACATTGTGCATTCAAGGAAAAATCAATGGAAAGAATATGTTCATTCTAGTGGCTAGTGGCGGCACACACAATTTTGTGTATAAATCAGCCATTGATAGGCTAAAATGTTTTCCCACAAAATTATAGCACCCCCTAAAAGTTCAAGTGGCCAATGATAATGAGGAAATCAACACACACATATAATGTAAGGTATCCCTATGCTTGACTGAAAATTATGTGACATTAGTTGATCTAATTGTACTAGAAATGGGCCCCATTGATGTTATATTGGGTTGGACAAAATTACAATGAACTTCTCTTAGTTGTATATAGAGTTTGTCATGGAGGGAGTAGCTCATCCGTTTAGAGGGAGTTCAAGATAATGCCAATTTTTAGCTTGATAAAACAAAGCAAGTCAAATAAGAATTTAAGAAATGTTCACATATATTTGCTTTACACTCGAATAAAGAGATAAAAAATCAATTCTCAAAAGTAGCCAAGAATTCAACATTGAAAACCTTACTAGAAGAGTATAAGGATTTGTTTCAAACACCTATAGTCCCCCCTTCTAAGGGGTAGATGGATCACCCCATCGATCTAAAGCCCCATTCTAAGCTAGTGAGGAGCAAGCCCCTTATAGATTTTCAAAGTCTAAACGTAAAGAAGTTGCAAAGCAGCTCAAGGAGATGCTTAGATGGGATTTACTAACCTGAATTCTTCTCCTTATGTATCCTTTGTTTTATTAGTCAAGAAGAAAGATGGATCTGATCGAATGTGCATTGATTACAAAGTCCTGAATAAAATTACAGTCAAGAACCAATATCCCATTCCTAGGATTGATGACTTGCTTGATGAGCTAAAAGGGACAAGGTACTTTACTAAGATTGATTTGAGGTTTGTCTATCACTAGATGTGCTTGAGAGAGGGTGATGAGGTAAAAGTACTTTACCATTTTCTAGTGATACTTTTGGTTCGACAGATGTCCCAATCATATTCCAAAGCCTCATAAGTAAAATCCTATACCTTTTCCTTTTCAAGTTTGTGTTCATATTTTTTTATGACATTCTTTTTTACATGAAGTTATTGGAAGAGCACTTGGCACATGTCAAGAGGGTCTTTGACATCTTGGGAGAGTATAGACTATCTACTAAAAGTAAGTGTGTACTCATGTAGACATCAATAGAGTACTTCGTACATATTGTGAGCAAAAATGGAATATAGATTGACCCCAAAAAGGTGCAATGTGTAAAGGAGTGGCCCACATCCTCCAATATCACTTACTTGCATGATTTCCTTTGTCTATCATCATTCTATAGGAGATTCATCAAGCATTATATCACAATTGTAGTACCCCTAATAAATGGGCTAAAGAAGGAATCATTTTTTTGGGATGCTATAATTCATCATAACTTTAATAAACTAAAGGAAATTCTTATCTTAGCCCCTATCCTCATATGTCCTGATTTCTCAAAGGAGTTCATGATTCAATGTAATGCTAGTGGTAGGATTATATGTGTTGTTTTGCTACAAGAACATGGTTTGATTTCTTTTGAGTGTCGTAAGCTTGATGAAAAGAAAATGTGGATAAATGTTTATGACCAAAAGAGATGTTAACCATCCTTCATGCTATTAAGAAATGGCACTATTATCTCTATAGCAACTAGTTTAAAGTGAAGAGTAATTATCATGTTCTCAAGTACATCTTAACTCGGTCTACTTTGACTCCTAAGAAAATGAGATGAGTAGCAACCTTAGAGATTTACGAATTCGACATCTCTTACTCTAGGAGCAAAGATAATGAAGTGGATGATTCACTCTTACAAATGTGAGCATGTAAAGCATCACCCAAATCGGAGTTTCATAGTGATTAGATCGAGGAGCTCCAGGAAGCGTACTTTCTTAATGAAGAATTCAGTCACATATTTCAAAAACTATAATATGGGGTAATTGAAGAGAACTGTTAATATTAGCTTAATAATGGACTCATATGGTCCTATGGCAATATTGTCACCCCCACACTTCTTCCTTTACACAAAAGATCATGGAATAGATGCATTCTCCTCCCACAAGTGGTCACTTGGGTGTCTTCATGACATATGATAAAGTTGTGAAAAGTTTTCACTAGAAGGGCCTATAGAGGGATGTAAAGGATTTTGTCTCTAGTAGTATTCCATGCCAACAGCACAAGGAGAACAATCTTAAGCTAGCTGCTTTATTGCATCCCTTGCCTATTCTGAGGGAAAATGGATGTATATCACTATAGACTTTATTACAGGCATGTCCACAACCAAGAAAGAATGGAAAAACGTATATATGTTAGTAGATAGACTCATCAAAGCTGTCTACTTCATCCCTACCAAGACTCAATATATAGTGTCTCAAGTGGCCACTCAGTTTATGGAGCATGAATTTAAATTGCATGGATTATTACAAGTCATAGTGCATGATAGAGATGCTAAGTTTATGAGCAACTTTTGGCACACAATTTTCACGTCTATGGACACTATGTCACGAATTGTGTGGTGGGGAGACTTGCTTGAGTTGCTGCGCCAAACACACACCATACATATAGGAGGAAGCTTACTCAAGAACACAAGAAGAGAGATGTAGGCCAAAATGTTCTCTTGGTGGTTTCTTTTCTCCTTTCACACATTGTACAATGTACACAAAGTATAGATAATATACAATGCATAAAGGAAAGTGGCCTACTAAGTCAATTAGTGCAATCGACTAGTGCTATAACTATACCAGATACAGGTAGGTGCAATAAACTAAATATAATAAGTGATAAGGCAGTGGCCATATGAGGATCATAATGACCACTAATGTACTAAATATAGACGTGCAAACCCCTCTGACCAAAAGCGGCCCATCATCAATGTCCATAAGTATTGATCTTGCCATCTCGACACTCCCCCTCAAGCTTAACTATATCTACGCAACTCCAAGTAAGCTTCAAAATTTTTGAAGCTTCTCTACACTCAATGCCTTTGTGAAAATGTTAGCTATCTGATTATGTGTGCTGACATATACCAATTCAATCTCTTGTGCAAGTGCCTTCTCTCTTACAAAGTGATAATGTATCTCAATGTGTTTTGTCCTAGCATGAAATACTAGGTTTCTAGCTAGCTCTATGCTTTTCATGTTGTCACAGTGAATAATAACTAGACCATCTCCTTGCACATCCAAATTACCCAATAACTTTTTGAACCATACCATCTCACATGTTGCCATAGCAGCACCTCTATACTTAGCTTGTATACTTGATAAAGCAACCGTAGGTTGCTTTTTTTGCTCCATGTAACTGCTACACTACCAAGGGAAAACATAAATCCATTAGTAGATCTTCTATTAGACATGCTACTAGCCCAATTTGCATCTATGTATCCAAACACTTGTATATCCTTACCTACCTCATAAAAAAGTCCATAATGCAAAGTGGACTTCATATACCTCAATATGCATTACTGCATCCAAATGAGACTTTCTAGATATCTGCATAACTGACTAACAAGCCCAACAACATCATTCAAGTCGACCTTGTGATAGTCAAGTAAATTAGACACCCCACTATCCTTCGAAACATAGTAGGGTACCCCAACATCAAAACTCAATTTCACATTTTGCTCTACTGGCACTGAAAAAGTCTTACATGCCATCATACCATACTTAGACAATATAACCAAGCCATATTGCCTTTAGGACAGCCATATACCATCATCACATCTTATCACCTCAATACAAAGAAAGTATCTTAGCTCACCCAAATTCTTCATCTCAAACATCTTCTTCAAAAAGTCCTTAACTTTAGCAATCCTATTGTCATTATCACTTGTAATAATCAAGTTACCCACATAGATGACTATGATGACTAAGCCTACATATCCCTTTCTCACATAAAGTGAGTGATCAATATTATAAACATAAAAGTCAATTTTCACAAGATACTCTTCAATCTTGTCAGGCCATGCTCTAGGTGCTTGCTTTAGCCCCCCCTAGAGCATATTCTTTAACCTACACACATATATATGATGCTTTAAATCACGTGTGAGATGCAACTAGGGTTAAAGTAATTTTACGAGCCCTAGACTTGAAGAAATCATGGGATGTCAAAGGAAAAAGTTGCTATAAGTTATGCCACACAGGTACTTGGTGGTATCTGGTGCCAGTTATTGGTCTAGGTCATCCATTTGACCATAAGTGTCACTTGGTGACACTAGAGAAGTGGCATTTAATGGTATCTAATGCCAATCTGATGGTCAAACATGGCGCAGAGACACTCGGGAATGGAAGTTGCCTAGCCAATAGCTTTCTTTCCCTTAAGCAATGGTACTAGATTCCAAGTCTTATTGGCTTCTAATCCATCCATCTTCTCATCCATTGCTGCATCCCAATGAACATGACCAACAATATTCTAAAAACAAGTATACTCAATATCCTCAATCACCTTTACCATATAAGCATAATAGTGAGTTGCATAACTTTGAAAACCAAATCTTTTAATAGGGCATTTGACCCTACTAGAACTCTATACCATTGCATCACCCAGTGGAGCCTTCACATTATCATGTGCTCTCTATATACACTTGGTGTTTGGACTGAAGGAATACCAAGATCATCATCCAAACTCTCTAAACCATTGGAATCTCCATCAAATCCCAAATGATTAGTAGATCCATCATTACTATTCAACACTTTCTTCTTTTCTTTGTCTTTATCTGCAACACTTATAGATGCACTTGAAGATGTGAGGCCACTTCTTAGTCTCCAGACCAAGGCATAATTGTAGATGTAGTACCAAATGATGTTTCTAGTCCACCAAGGATCCATGATTCTTACTTGTCTTTTTGCATGTAACTATCATAATCATGATCATCATTCAATACATCACCATTAGATGCATACCAACTACTTATCTCATAAAAAATAACATCTCTACTCACTTTGAATTCACCTGTGTGATAAGGTTATAATAATGATACCCTTTCTACTCTAAAGAGTATCCAATCAAAATAAAATTTTCAGCCTTTGGATCAAGCTTCTTTCGTAACTCATCTAGCACATGAACATATGCAATACACTCAAACACTTTCAAGTGTGACACATCGAACTTCTTACTTATAAAGTATTCTTCAAGAGTTATGAATTGCAGATGTGGGAGTTCTATTCATAATATAGATAGTAGTATGAACAGCTTTAAACAAAAAATATTTTGATATATTTTTTTCAACCATCAGTGTCCGTGCAACTTCTGCAATATGTCTATTTTTTTAAAATGCAATTCCATTTTTTGTGGAGTATACATGTAAATAAATTGTCTCTTTATTCCATGAAACCTCAAGAAGTCATTGAACTCATTAGAGAGGTACTCTCCCCCTCCTTCTAACCTCAAGCACTTAACTTTCAAGCTTGTTTTTGTTTCAATAGTAGCCTTGGAAATTTTGAAGTGCTCAATATATCACTCTTTTCCTTCATGAAATATACCCATAGCTTCCTTGAACAATCATCAATAAATGTGATAAAATATTTACTCCCACTAAAAGATATATTTTATGTAGCCCCCCAAACATCTGTATAGAAAACATCAAGTACATTCCTGCTCATATCTCTATCATGAAAAAAAAAAATCTTATCTGCTTACCAAATTAATATGCTTTATACACTTTATGAAATTATGCGGTCTAAAACGAGATCCAAAATGACCTTAGATGGCCATAAAAGCAATGAAAAAGCCCTAAAGGGCACATTTGCAGAATATACTTGCTCTACTCTGGCATACCAAATCTCACAACAATCTGAGATTTTTGCTCTTGCCCTACTTTTGGTGCCTCCACCACCACAAGCACTACCCAAAAGAGAAACAATGGAAGAATGTGAGAGCTTCTTATCTATTACTTGCTTGCTCAAATCCTTGCTTCTTCTCCTTCACTTCAACTTTCAAAACTAGCCTCTCTTAGTGGCGTTGCTCTAATACCATATCAGGAATTACATGGTGGGGAGACTTGCTTGAGTTGTTGCGCCAAACACACACCATATACACAAGAGGAAGCTTACTCAAGAATACAAGAAGAGAGATGAAGGTGAAAAAGTTTTCTTGCTGGTTTCTTATTCTTCTTTTACACACAATACAATGTACATAAATTATATATAAGATACAACATAAAGAAAAGTAGACTACTAAGTCAAATAGTATATAATTGAATATATTAATTGAATGGTATTTTATAATTATACCAACTGTAGGTAGGTGCAACAAACTAAATATAATAAGTGATAAGTCAGTGGCCATGTGAGGATCATATTGACCAACAATGTACTAAGTGTAGATATGCAAACACATCTAACTAGGTGGTCTATCATCAATATTTGCACGTGTTGAGCTTGCCATCTTAATAAACCAAGCTTGCTCCATCTCCATGATGGTATACCACCCCCAGATTGAAGGCTAGAATGAGAGGGCTCATTAGGGAGAATATGGACTCAAAAAGAGCTTCGTAAAAAATTGATTAGGAATCCTAAATCTTGGATTAGTTGCTTTTCAATGGTCATCATTGCATGCCTTTTTGTCTACTACTTCCTCTATATTCCTAGGCTTTGCCCACATTTTGTGGTGGACTCTACCTAGAAAGGAGAGGGGTTCCCCTTTCTTTTTGCCCTAATAAAGTAGACTTCTTTATCCTCTAAGATGGGAACACTACTCTTCCAAAAGTACCACAACTCGGTCAACAACTCGAATTTATTTTTTCTCTAAAAAATATATTTTATAAATATTTTATAAAAAATAGATTTTTTTCTCAAAAGGTACATGATCGTATTGAAAGTTGAAATACTCATTTTCTATATACTATTTTGCATTAAATATCCTCAAAATGAGTTCTTCCTCTAAGATGGAACCACTGCTCTTTCAAAAGTAACATGTCAAAAACTTAGCTTTTGGCCTCCAAAAGGAACTTTTTAAAATCTTTCACAAAAATAAAATTTCTTTTCTCTAAAGATATCTAATCATATTGCAAGTTGAAATACCCATTTCTATGTACTCTTTTGTATTAAAGGCCCTCCAAATTAGTTTATAATTTTCAATACCCACACAAATGTGGTACTTGGGACCTTGCAAAGGTAGTTATATACCCACTTCATGCTGCACTACTTCTCGTAAGTGTCGTATAAGTAAAGTGCACTAATTTCTCTCCTGTCTTAGAACATAGTCTTTTCCATGTCTAGTGGTATCTAACCATGTTATATATGTATCTAATCATTTTTTATATTACCTTTTATCCTCTAACCCTTCTAAATCAACATTATATTGAAAACTTAATCTACTTCATTTCCTCTCCTACCTTGTATTTCCTAATGGAACCACTTGGGGATATAAGCAATCATATGAGGAAGATGGATTTGTATATTTGTGTAGATGAAGAGTGTGCTATTGCAAAGTCTCCTTATAGCAAGCATGGCCTAAATGCAACAACTCTAAGGCTAATATCATTTAGAGAGAAATAAAAAAATTTGACCTTTGGGTAGATGGTTCCTTGTATCCTAATGACCTTAGCACTAGGATAAATCTGCCTTTCAATTCCAATTCTTTGTTGCTAACTTTTGTTGGGGATTGTGAAAATGGTCTACTAGGTTATTGCAAATGCTTAGGTGGAAATATTTATATGCATAAATATTATCAATCAATGTTATATAGTACTCATCAATCTTTTTTGCAATCCCAAGGTTCTTTAAATGTGTTGTAAAATGCCATACAAGATCAAGAAATCAAAGTATAAAAGCTTGATGAAGAATTGAAGCAATGTAAAGACAAGGGATACAAGATGATAGAGGACATACAAAGGAATTCAACCTTGGAGAAGAAGAATGCTTCACTAAAATCACTTTTGGAGCAAATGAAGAAGGATAAGAACATTGCAAAAGTAAAATTAAAATGGTGTAAGGAAACTCCCATGGGTCATAAGGAAAGGAAATGTCAATTACTACTAATGCTATCACTATCCTTGAATGGTGGAGTGTGAAAAAGATGTGTCTAGGTATTAAGTTTTGTCATTTCCTATTCAAAAATAATCTAAATTTATTATATCCCCTAGCATTTGGTTGGAATTTTGAGAGATCCTCGATATTGAACCCTCCATCTTGCTACTTTAAATGAGGTTCTTATGGATGTTCTGAATAGTTTATCCATGGAGGAATAAGTTTAAATAGCATATGATAAAATTGAGGTTAGTTTTGACAAGGTTATGAGGCCATGTATAGTATGATAGCAAATGCATTGGATCATAGCAAAATGAAGCATATGATTTTGCCTCATCCATTTTGTTTTAGAGCTATAAGAGACAAGTACAAAATATATCCATTACTGATTTAATAGGAGAATCTTTTTAAATCAACCACTAACAAAATAAAAGTAGAGGGAACTAAAGTTGGAAATATTTCTTACGACTATGATAATTTCAACAATATTTTTGTTGACCTGGTCAAGTTACAATGTGCCATGGCTGTGCAATGCTTGGAAGCTACTGACTTGTCCTAAAATAACATTACAGATTCAATATACTATACTTGTTTCTACTAAGTTCATGCCAACTATAATTGCCAAGTTTTGTTTCAACCTTGGACTTTATTGTCAAGCTTTTCAATCATAAAGTGATGCAATTTGGAGAGGGTAAATCTGACATTGACGAATTGCACCATGGCCTATGCGAAAGATAGCACACTTTTCTCATCATTTAGTATATAGTTAGAGAAGGAAACATAAAGTTTCTAGGAAAACAAGTGGCGAGAAGCTCTACGTGTGAAAGAAGTTAGAGAATTCAATGTTAATTAGAACTTGGGTGGTGATCTTAAGACTCTAAAGTGTATGTTCAATTGTGACATTAAGGCATCAATACCATTGCCTTGTCCATCTTGCATGAAAATAAACACGTGTCTTGGTGATGTGACAGGATATTATTCACTGGCATGCTAGGCAATCGACATGAGGATATGTTAGTGATTGTATAGCTAGACCACACCCATGTTGAGAGAGAGAGAGAGTACGAGAGAGATACACAAGACATGCTCCCAAAGAATGATTCATATTGATGTAGAGTTAGTATATATAGGTGAGACCCAAGTCAAGTGAGAGATGATATATATAGTTGTAACAACCCATGTATTTTGTCCTTGGTTATAGCATATTTACAGTGCCACCTCTTCTTTCCTTAGTAGCTTTATACTTAGTGACCACATGTGCATACATGTGGTACTTTTATATTAGTCTTTTATCATGTTGTAGACTTACTTTTCTTGAGTGGAATAAGAAAAAAAGAAGAAGAAGATTTCAGCCATATCTCTTTGTGTGCTCAAGTCTCCATTACAATACCTTTGTGTGTGTACTCTTGGGTTCTTTAACTCTCTTCTCTCTTGTCAATTTTCATGGAATCAAAGCCATCCCATGGTTGTGTAGAGCTTGATTGAAGGTTGAGGTGAAGGTGTTGGAGCAAAAAGCAAGCAAGTAAGAAACAAGTAAGAAGCTCTTACACCTTGCTTGATTTGCCTTTGGTTATAGCTACTATAGGAGACTCCTAAGACTAGTAGGGTTGTAGTCTCCGATTGCAGTGAAACTTGGTGAGCAAGAAGAATAATGCATATACTACAGATAGGCCCTCCCTTTATTTCACTGTGATGTTTGGCTTCAAAGGTCATTTTGGCCTCCGTTCCTAGACTTGCAAGTGGTCCCAATAGTTTTTGATATACTATAGTTTTGACTGTGTTGGTTGTTTTTGTAGGTGCACATGTTATAGATTTTGAATATGTAAGATTTCTAATTTTTTCTGGGTTACATGCATAGATAACATATGCATGCAATTTACATATTGGGATTATTGTTGTGTAGTTAATGAAAAAGACGGAGTGTTTAGTTATGGTGCACTTGGTATCAACTTGCTTTTTTCAGACTGTAGTTTTTGCAAGTTGTTATTTTGTCAAAATGCCTGACAACTTCAACTAGATTGTTAGTAAGAAGCTTGATAAGAGCAATTATCCTACATGAAAGTTCAAGATGATAAATTTCTTGAAGAGCAAAGGTGTTTGAAATTATATTGAAGGAGACATGGCAATAGCACCTAAATTTAATGTGCAAAATGCTACTATAGAATAGGTAAAGGCTAAGAAAGATTAGGAGTAGACATAGAGTAAAGTCATGCATTGCCTATTTGTTAGTGTCACAGATAGCATAATGGGCTATTTGTAGGTATCTGATATCCCCATTATTGCATGGAAGAATTTGGCAAGGCTGTTCGAAGTAAACACAAAGGCCAAAAAACTATAGCTCAAGTCAAAGTTGAACTAAGTGAAATGAGAGAACCTATCCATTAATGGTTATGCCTTGAAGATCAAGAGTATTGTGGAAGCTATTGGATCTATTACTGTGGTAGTTAATGATGATGATGTTATGTGTGCATGCTTAAATGGACTTGGAGATGAATTCAAGAGCTTCAAGTTATCTATAAATATGAGAGATGATATCCCTAATTTTGCAAACTTGATTTCTATGCTAATACTTGAGGAGAAGACATTAAGAAAAAAATGAACTCACAAATGGGCCTTTAAAAATAATATAGTTTAAGATGTGGACCTTTTGGATTGTCCAATAGGAAGGCTAGATGTTGACATCCATGGAGGATGAATCTTCTCTCTCTAAATCTTGGGTTTTTTATTAAAGAAAGGGGCAATGGGGGAATTTACAAAAAGGGAGAATGAATAGTACACAAAATTTGAGTTTCTCTCACCTCGTATTTTCCCCCCTTTTTTGGATAATTTTCAATTTTGGTTTTTTTCCCTCTCACAAAATTAGTTTGAACCAAAATTTGAGCAACATACCACTTTCCCTCTCTTCTCTATACTCGTGAATTTTTGTCTCCATTGAAGCTCCCTAATGAGAGTAATTAGGGTTTTGAGCATTCTGCTTACCTTTGCACTTTCTTCTCCATGCAGCTCCAGATTTTGGGCAAAATACAGGTGCCCATCTCTCTTTGCATTTTCTTTTGTTTGCTATTTTTTCAATGGGTTTAATGTCATTTCTTACTGTTATTGTTGTTTTATTGTAGAGGTTGTTTTGGGCAAGAGGCAGAGGGGCTCATCTCTCTCTCTCCCTCCCTCTCTCTCTCTCTATGTGTTGTTTCTCTTTTATGTTGTGTTTTCAATAGAAATTGATGTTGGTTCTAATTGTTGTTTTCTTGCAGAGTTTATTTGGAGCAAGAGACAAATGTGTTAATCTCTCTCTCTGTTTGGTTTTTTTTAAAATGCTATCTTTTCAATACAACATGATGTTAGTGTCCTAACCCTTGTTGTTTTATTCCAGAGATCATTTTGGGTGACATTGCATAAGTACTCATCTCTCTCTTCCTCTCTCTTTCTCTCTCTATGTTTTCTATTTTCTACTATTTTTTCAGTATACCTTCATGTAAATACTAACTCTTGCTATTGTCTTTTGTTGCAGAGATCAATTTGGGCAAGATTGGATAGGTGCTTGTTTCTTTTTCTCTCCCGTGTACTTACACACTCTCTCTTTCTTCCTCTCTGCATTATCCATTTTCTACTATCTTTACAATAGGGTTTGATGCTAGTTCTAACTTAAGGATCAATTGTTGTTGCAGTACTTAACACAAGGTAGAGCAGAGATTCTGTAGCTTAATTTATGGGTAAATCTACCATATTTTGTGGTGTCAAAATTTATTCATTTAATTAGTGACTTTTATGTTTGATGGGATTGATGTTTTCTTTTGTCCATCATTTGCAATGGGTTTTGATTAGCAACGATTCAATCTTATCTTCAGCAGATCAGCTTATAGGTAAATTGACCCTATTTTGTGTTGCTTCTATTCATGTAGTTATCTAGATATCTTTTGTTAAAAGGGATTCATGCAAGTATTTTTGTTAAAAGGGATTAATGCAGGTATTTTTTTGTACATGCAGATATTGTACAAGGTTTTGGTAAAGTACATAATTCTCGATCAACTATTTTGATGTGGTGAGTGATTTCTTTATGATGGATGATATGGATCTGCTGGAAGTTGATAGTTCAAAAATCATCTGCTTTATTGGTCCTGTGTGTCCATTCAGATCTCCATGCCAATTGGCAATGATCCATGAAACTCTTGTATCATATCATCCATATAACGCACAATGTGTCGAGTGATAGAATATCTAAGGTGTCAATCCAATGTGCCTATTAAGATTTGCATGCCATGTGGCTACTATCCTTGTAACAACTACTCTATAATACCTACATTTCATACAATGTATTTTGTCAAATCAGACTCCTATTCATTATAATAAAATTTATTTTGGAAAAATTCTTTGAGTATTCTTGTGCTATTCTTTTCATTATATTTTATGTAAATGGTATGATTAAAGTGATGCCTTGAAATTGAATCTATACTTTGTGTCGATGTACATATCCACATGTGTTTCGATATTGATGTTTGTGTTTGTTTACAAAAGTGTAAACATCTCTTAATGCCATGTTGATTTGTATGGCATACTGGGTATTACTAGATAGACTTAAAATGCTTATTATTTAGGGGTTAATACATACTTCTTTACATCTAATATGTAGGTTATAATGCCTGAGAGAAGAACAAGCATTCTCTTGATAGAAGTATGCAATAGCCAAAAAGTGTTGAATAGGTATCTAGCCCATGTGGATCCTTCGCACATAGTATGCATTGTTCCCATAGGCAGTGCACCAAGGTACAGTACCTTGGGATATCGTGGAGTGTGATTGCGCATTGGCAATTTACCTCCTTGCATTGGATACACCCCTAGACGAGGAGAGCGATGAAGATACAACTCCACAGGTTGTTGCTATCACATACACAGGATTGAAGAGCTCATAAATGTTGAAGAGGAACATTGGGTGGTGGCAGAGGAAGGGTTGGCTCTCATGGTGCCATCTTCTTCTTCAGAACAGCCACAAGTTGACAAACCCAACCTTGACTCCTTGATGCCCATTGAAGTAGATGGTGTACAATAGTTGCTTCTATTAGATGTCTTCAGTACTTGGAAATGAAGGAAGAAAAGTTGTTTTCCATCCTAGTTAGGGAATCGATGGAAGACTTGATCGATTATGATTACATGGATGTGCATCCGACAATTGACACACGAGGAAATAAAGATACAAGATGATCTCGAGAAGGTGAGATTTCTAGCTACCATATATTTTTATGCAACAAAAATTGATGGTAGGGTGCATCGAGCCCCCGGATTCCAGCGGTGAAATCTTGGCAAAAAATGATACATGCAGCTATCCTGTCCGAAGTCTGGCATCTAGGGCCAAGATTTCATCGATGGACTCCTGGGGACCCGATGCACCCTACCTTCAAGTTTCGTCGCTTTCTGATAACTCTAGATTAGTTGCTAAATGTATTGTTTGATTTTACTTTGTCATTCAGGACGACATATTGTATGTAGATGAGTTTACATCAAGGCAAGGAGGAGCTCGGCATGCGAATCGACGGAAGGATTCAGCTCTGAACTCAGGTAAGTTACTCATGAATATATGTGTGTATCACATGGGTTCAAAATAAGGTATTTTTGAAATACCATTTTTATACATTTTTTACATACAGAAGGGTATAATATGAAGGGCTTATTTACAGATTGAATAGAAAAGGGTTATGTTTTATTTAAGAAAAATTCACAAATAAGGATATTTATAAATAGGCCTTGAACGCACGTGATATAGAGGATATACATATAGTAACTTCCCCAAGGCTCTGAAGGAGTACATTCGCAACCTTGTTGCAGACTTGGTGGTCTTTCATAAGAAGTGCTCACCATGAGGGCAAGAAACAATCATGAAAATTTTAGCTTTGACCAAGTTTGGACATTTTCAAGCGATACCTGTGACATCTAGCTTGGAGAAGGTGGTGCTAATCAAGTGGTCAAAGCTTCTTTACTTGTTTGACGAAATGTGTGGTGGAGCAATGTGTGTGCTTGCTACATTAGGTGACCTTGCTAAAGTGTCAGATTCGCTTTTCCTGGGGAAAGAGCTGAAGGGGGAGTATGTCTTTTTGAAGCAAAGAAGGAACTTCTATTTTCATCAATAGCTAGCCCCTCCTCTGCACTGATGAAAAATCCAATGAACAAATGAGAGTTCTTGTTGGCTATCGGCTTTTTATATCTGCCATCACTATTAGCCATTGCATGTATTTTCCTTGATGAATATAAGATATTTTACTTTGTCCCTATAAATAAATATTTATTGAAAAAATGTGTGGTTCATGTAAGTGTGATGATAATGTGTAGTACTTGAATGACGCATTCACATAGCTAACATAATCTAATTTAATTGTGTCAACGTGTAGTACTGCACTTGTGATTGTGCATAAGCAATAGCGTAACTCATATCCGTACATATTACTACTTTCAATGCATGCATACGTTAAACAAAAATTAAGAGTTGTGCGTTTTAAGAAACAAAACAAAACAACTTTACTCAATTATTTAAATTCAGTATACATCGCATGAGATATTATGTGTGTGTGTGCGTGTGTGTGTGTGTGTGTGTGTATGTATGAATATTTCAATGTGGCAAAGTATACCAAATTTTTGGCCTTCCAAGATGCTATGGTGCTATAATACTCATTACAAAACCTTGCATCATTAATCTCATAACCTATGGAGGAGTCCCCTTGCCATGTCGAAGCCAAATGATAAAGTTTATGTCTTTATTTGTGATTGTGATGCGCTTTGCATGGATGGCTGCTAGCTGTGTATCATCAAACAACTTGATGAGAAACCCCTCTATAGCCGTTTGCAGGACCTCCATAGTTGCAATAGTCCACCTTCCTGTTGGTGGACCATTCCACACTCGCGCCCAAAATCTTCCCATCCCTTTCAGCTCCAAGTCTTGCATGACTTCTCGAACAATTCTATTACAGACTAGGCAAGGGGTGTCCAGAGCTCCACTCATCCCAAGTGACTTAGGAGTGAGACACAACTTCTGTGGTTAGCCTTTTCATCACTCGATCTTCGGCCCGTGAATCGAGCAATGCCCTGTCGGGTTGAAACGTGGCGTGACCTTGGAGATGATCCATCCACGCAAAATATCCTTCCTTAATTAATCCAATTAAGCACAATCAAGGCAATCAACCTAATATCATCTTCCATGAAAACATTCCTGTCATCACTGACCCCTGCCATGCATTTACCATCAAACACTAGCACTTGGAATAATCATCCAAATCACATCCAACAATTAGTTTAATGCAAAAGCATTTAGGACGTGATTTGATCAATCAACAAAAACAATGGTATTCTTTTTTAAACATTGCAAAAAATAGTCATGATAACCTTCCTATCGTGTATTTGCTCTCCCCCTTGGGATCAGGAGCGGTTCTATGTAAATTTTACTTAGCACACCCTTCTTTTGGCTAAGGCATATGTGAAGGTTTCAAACGTTGTACAAGACATAAGTTCTATTAATCACTTACATTGATCAATAACCCAGCCTTCTTCAACAAGTACAAAAGCATCGGTCTTTCCTTTGACTTAGGGTTTCCTAATCCCTAGAGCTCTCCACTTGCCCTATAGTTGTTGTTGCATCTAGCCCAACCCCGAATAGGATTGATAAACATAGTCGCTATCGGATGGATCTCAAGGCATCATAGATTTAATCCTAATGATTGTTGTTTGTACTAGCTATGCATAACTTCAAGGTCCCAATGAACTAATAGCTCATGATATTAGCAAGACTTTAATGCAAGATCAATTTCTGTATCATCGATGTATGTTTCATATAATATTTCCCATGCATGCACTGTCTATGTGCATAATCCTTAAGTAGTCTTATATGCTCTTTATGCTATGTATGATTTTGTCATGTAGCATTGGGATGCAATTATTATATTCGGATACAAGGGTTTGTGTGAACCTCAATGCATCATATACATAAATCTATGCACGGTCATCTATGGTTACAGAAAGAATTATCCTAAAATCCCCTACGAGTTTATTAACTATTGAAAAATAATTTCAGTTATTAAAATGAACTCATGTGTAGGCCAAGGCAATATAACCTATGTCTCAATGAATAGCAGAGATGGCTATTAGTACCTGGACATTCAGATATGAATTATCCATACCCGAGTTGTATTCGTATTAGTAGAATTGCCCTGGCCGGTGGCTCCATTGTTGGATGTTGGATTACCATTGGTGCCTGTCTCCCTCTGTTTGGGGGGCATACTTTCAGCTTATAAATCTCTCTCTCTCTCTCTCTCTCTCTCTCTCTCTCTCTCTCTCTCTCTCTCTCTCTCTCTCTCTCTCTCTCTCTCTCTCTCTCTCTCTCTCTCTCTCTCTCTCTCTCTCTCTCTCTCTCTCTCTCTCTCTCGTCGGAGAGATAGCGTGCCGGGGCGACTTTCCTTGATTTGCAATGGGGGGGTTTAACTCGCGGGGAAAGGGGGAAAAAATGCGTGTGGTCACCCTCTAAGGAGGGGAAGAGAAGAAGAATTCTCTTAGATTATTCTCTCTTTCTCTCTCAACCTCTCTGTCACCTCTTCCTCTCTCTCTCTCTCTCTCTCTCTCTCTCTCCCTCTTTCTCTTTCACCCTCTCTCTCTTTTTCAACTGGCAGCAAGGGGCTCTCTCTCTCTCTCTCTCTCTCTCTCTCTCTCTCTCTCTCTCTCTCTCTCTCTCTCTCTCTCTCTGTGTGTGTGTAGCAAAAAAAGGGGGGGCAAGAGGTGGTATCTCCATCCGCTTAAGGAGGGGGGTTTATATAGGTATTGGGGGTGTATTGTTGGGGGGGTGATGGGGCCCTTCCCTCCACCTAGGCAGCCAGTGTGGTTGTCACCATGCAATCTTTCGTGGGGGGAGTGATAGGCCCATGGCCTCGACATCATTGTCATTAACTCCTGCTATTGCTTCGTCATAGTCACCTTCCTCTCCACTCCTTCCTCGCTATTATTGATGGCTCCCCTCGATGTCATTTTCTCCTTCTCCCTCCATGTCAACCCCTTCTTCCTCTATGTCCCCGCCATCACGCCGTCTTTCCCTTTGTTTCCCCCCCTACCACCTATCAGCGAGGATAGGGGGAAAAGGGATAATTTTTTTAAATTTCTCTTTAATTATTAAGGGGGGGGTTTCTATGCAGAAGCTCAGGGATTTTACATCCTCTCCCCCTTAGAGAAGTCAAAATGTCCTCATCTCGAAAGAGCTGGGGAAGACAAGCATTAATGGGGCTTAAGGCCTGTGGGTTAGGACCCACCATGTGTCCGCTATGCTACTCTTAAGGATTCAAGTAGTGCAACTCATATTATTTCAATTAACCGTAGGTACAAGAGTAGGATTTATTCCAATACAAGTTGTATTACATGTTGATAAAATTTCTAGGATTTCTAATTATCCTGAAGAGGTGTAATAGATTCTAGGTCTTTGTCCTCATCTAATTCCTCTATATATCCATAGACTGTGCTTGTGTAGCTTCATTTTCTTGGAGACTCAATATCTTATGGGCTTAAGTCAAGGTAGTCTGCTTGGATGTGCCCTAGCTCATTGTAGTGGTAGCATTGAGAGTAGGGACATCTCCTATGGATGTGCCCTATCTCTCTGCACTTGTGGCATCTCTTGTCCTGATCTTGAGAATCATCTTTGTCACAATTTCCCGAATTAAGTTCTTGGACGATTGGCTTTTCTCAAAGTAATGCATATTGCAAGTCCATTGGATGCATTGCTTCAAGACGGTGGTTCAGAGGAGTGTTTAGGCCATGGCAAAATTGATACTTGCTACGCAATATCCATAGGTGGTGCATATTTTAGTAGGATCACAAACTTTGAGTAGTAGGCTTCCAAGGTTAATTCCAACTGCTTAAGCTTGAAGAATTCATTCTTCTTCAAAGTTTGTTAGGTTGGCGGAAGATATCATCTGCATACGACATCTTTCAGCTGAGCCCAAGTGACAGTGACTTCAGAAACACCTCACTCTTTGCACCATTGCTTCCACCATATCCGAGCTTGGCCAACTAACTTAAGTTTGGCTATCATTGCTTGATTGGTAGCAACAGTTCCCAAAGTAGAGAAATAATCATCCATCAACTCAATCCATATCTCCGCCTCTGGTGCAAGTCTATCCCTTCTCCACCAAACTTGGGTGCCTTCATGGACACACAATAACAAGACATATGGGATACTTGGTGTACTCATAACCTACTCTTTGTTCAATTGGCAACTCATTGAAGCTAGTAGATAGAGTGTTCTTCATAAATTATACCATTAAAACCTTCCGAAGTTGATATTACCAAAATGATTGCACTTTGGTAATTCTCAAAAGAATGCATTTTGAAATATTTGAAACAAAATATATTTTCCTCTACAATGGTATGGAAGTAGAATTCAAAGATTGTGAAAAGAAAGAAGTGGAAGAAATGTTAGCAAGAGAGTCTTCGAGAGACTGAAATCCCTTTGTTTCTCTTCTTGTGAAGCACAACCAAACTGGGCAGAGCTAACTCCCTGATGAATGACATAATAAAGAGACAAGCACTAAAATAAATCCAGATGTACATAAGAAGACAGAAGGAAAAACTCAAAGCTAAGAACAAGCTAGTAGGAAGAGCCTCTTCCTTTTACGCCCTTGTGGCACTCTTCACAGAAGTTCCAATGGCTAGCTAGATCTCTCTCAGAATTGTTGGTGAGATAGACCAGCGAATGTAGTCCCATGACCAATTTTCAAGGAAAAATCAAATGAAGACCCCAAGCTTCATGTGGCTGAGTTCATGGTAGAATGTATGGCCAATAATGCCAGAACCCCCAAGCATTGCTTGGTGATATACCCCACCACTTTCAATGGCACGATATTTTAATGGTATGAGAGACAAGCAATAGGAATCTTTGGCACATGGGATGGGTGGCCTTTCTCACCAAATTTAGGTGTGAAGGTTTTGAAGAGCAGATATGGGAGGAGTTCATAAATTTGAGCCAATCCTTTGGAGAACAAGTGGCAACGTATGTCTCTAGAATCTATCTTAAAGAGATGGACCAACCATAACTTGGATAAATGCATCCAAAAGGGAGTCTTCCTTACCTATGATTAGAAATTCATAAGTTTGTAGAATTGAGAAAACTAGCTAATCTAAAAGAAGAGGATTTCTACCTTCTCGCCACAAATGGTGTATCCACTAAATGTAGTCTCGGGGACTATTTCCTACCCCTACCCATAGATGCCAATAATGGTCATAGTATAGTGTACCAAATCCACAATGACCACAAATGATGTCTCAAATCATGGTCTAACCATAGCAACAATGACCTTAGATAGTTCCTTCAATGGCAAACCAACAATACCTACCATTTGAAATCAATAGCCAATAGTCCAAACAAGAGCTCTAGAATCAGAATCAAAATAGAGGTCCCTCTACATTAACCAATTGATCTATATAGTGATTATAGAAACTCCCCAAAATCCTACTACAATTGCTCCAGGAGGAGAAAATTTGAAGGACTACTTGTCCAACTTAGTTTGTTCTTCTCTTGCATGTTAGCATTCGTGGGTGCAAAAGGTGCATGGCAATCAAGCCATACCATTTAGGCTATTCTGTTTAAGATATGTCTATGAACCGTACATAAATCAATTCCATATCATTACGAAGTTTCACTCGGATACCAACTATAACGTGCCACCTATCGACTATCTAATCACATTTCTAGTAGTCCATCGAATCTAAGCGTCGCTGCCCAATACACCCATGGAATGTTGCGGGGTTTGTTGCCGTTTTTTGATTCCACCTCGCAATGGAACATTCATGGCCAAACCTAGCAAGATCAACCTGAAATTTGGGTTCTTAGTGGCCAAGGTCTCCTAACAGCATTCTAGCATCGGGTTTTGGACATCCTACTTTACGTAGAGATACCCAAGCCAAAGCAGACCCATGCCACACTTGGTTCAAAGAGAATGGGAAACAAGAGGAATGCGCCACTCAACCTCTCTGTCTGTAGGGCATAGTCCCATTCCGGTTCCCTAAAACGGTATGAATCGGGTTCTAACCTAACAATTCCTAAAGGTCGAACGACGCTAAAACCTTGTGAGAAGCCTCATAGTTCTCTGGGACCACCCTGCCATAGGACAAACCCATTGGAGGTTCTGCCCACCCACTTCCCTCAATAGGCATTATTTAGTTATCTAATTATGTCCTATCACATTTATGTGTAACATTTAAAATCATCTTCATTAATTAATCCTTTTAGGGAGCACTGTTCGTTCGCATAATTTACAGCATAGACACAAATACAAAGCAAGCAATTCTTGTTGAGATATCGAGCTCTACTCGTGATACGCCAGGGTGACCGTTGTGTATTTATGTCACCGACTTGTCAGTTGCAGACGCGGTTGGTACACCGCCCATGAATAATAGCTACATGATAGCTATCCTTATCTACTCTAGTTCGTGGCTCAGTTAGTATGCCACCGTAGTTAGTTGAGTTTGGTTTGAGACCCATATAGAGGGTTCTTCTATTTCTTTGTACTTGAGTTCTTTTGGCTTACACAACTAAGAAGAGGAAAACTGTTTTCAGCCTCCACCCTTGTGTGTCTTCCCCCATTGTGCAAGCAAGAAAGCTTCAAGCGAGACTCCTTCCTTCTCTCCCACAATCTTGACATGGTATCAGAGCCTTGTTCGTGGTAAGGAGCTCAAGAAAGCAAGCCAAGCTCGCGGTGGTCTGGTAAGAGGAGCAGTGTTGCTTTCATTTTCTGTTTTGGGAGCAGATCTCTGCAGGTAGCACAGCCGAAAACTACAGGAGTGCATTGTCTCAGGTTGAGACGCCCTTTGCGGTGAAGCAAGAGGGCAGTATATGCTGCGGGGAAGGGCTTTAGCCCTAGGCGACCTTGTTTTTTTTATTTGAGGCCATTTCGGGGCCTGTTTTGCAGATGGAAGTTTTCTGCACGCACTCAGGAAAAGGCTCAGTTTTATGCTGTGCAGCCACTGTTCTACAGGTCGGTGAAAAGTTACTGTAGAAATTGCATCATATGCTTGTGCGCAGAGACATTGGGAGTTTCAGAATCATCCTTGGTTCCTGTTTATGCAAAAACGTCACTAGGAAGTGACTGTGTGGTCAAATACCACTTTCACCAGTTTTCTAGATTTGCCCTTGTGAGGGTGAAGCTGTGTTTTTTGCAGTGACAGAATTTCTTGCAGTATTCTGTAATGGCGTCTGATTCTCTTTCACAGATTGTCACTGAAAAGCTTGACAAGAACAACTTCCAGGCATGGAAGTTTAGAATGACGAATTTCCTTATGGGAAAAGGATATTGGGAATTTGTTGCAAGAAATGAAGAAGAACCAGTTCTTCCTGATGTTCCCAATCAACAGCAAATGCAGGCATTCAAAGCATGGCATGAGAGAGCCAGGAAAGTTATGTACTGGCTGTCTATCAGCATTTCAGACTCTATGATTGTGCATATTCAGGATGCAAGTACGCCAAAGGAGGCATGGGATACTCTGTCAAAAATGTATAGCACAAATACACAAGCCAGGAAAATGCAGCTCAAGCAAGAGTTGCATAATGTGCAAAGAGAAAATATGAGCATCAATGACTACCACATGAAGGTGAAGAAGATTGCAGATGCACTTGCTTCCATTGGGTCGCCAGTGGAAGATGATGATTTAGTTTCCGTGACCTTGAATGGTCTAGGAAAGGATTATGCACAGTTTCGAACATCCATTTCCGTTCGTGAAAGATTTCCTGACTTTGAGGAGTTGATTGCTCTTCTAATTTCTGAGGAGCAGAGAAATGGTGGTGCATCTTCTTCAGGAGGAACTTCAAAAGAAGCTGTCTTCTACTCAAATGCTGGAAGACGTAGAGGCAGAGGTAGAGGAGGCCGATTTGGAGGCCGTGGTAGAAATCAGAATATGCAGCAAACTCAAGAAAATCAGTCCTATGGAGGAGGACGTGGTAACTCTAGAGGCAGGGGGAGCCAAAGAGGTCGTGGTGGATGGCAAAGAGGCCAAAATGCAAACAGTAATGTTGAATGCTACTACTGTGGTAAAATGGGTCATATGGCTAAAGACTGCTATAAAAAGCAGAATGACATTATGAATGGAAAACTGCAACAAGGGAATTATGCATCTTCTAGTAGACAGGGTGATGACAGAAATGAGCATTTGTTTATGGTGCAGCACATGAACAATTCTGTGACAAGTGCAGAAGAAAGCAATGATGTATGGTATGTTGACTCAGGTGCATCAAACCACATGACAGGTCATGCAGAATGGATGGAGGATGCAAGGAAAATGGAAAAACCAGGATTTGTGGAGACTGATGATGATACTGCACATCCTATTGTGCAGATTGGAAAAATTCCTTTGTCTATGTAGGATGGGAAAAAGAAATACCTGTCCGATGTATTTCATGTCCCGAATATCACCAAGAATCTGGTTTCTGTTGGTCAAATGGTTGAACAGGGCTTGCAGGTCAGATTTAATCCTCATGGATGCTTTGTTGAGGATATGAAAAATAAAGGTCGCTTGATAGCAAAAGGAAAGAAGAAGGACAGAATGTTTACGTTGGATGCAGACATGTCTGAATTGAGTGCAGCAATGTTTGCGCATGGGACCGATGTAGTTGCAGATATTGATATCTGGCATAAACGCATTGGTCATGTTAATGTACAGCGACTTAAATCAATGCAGGCCCAAAATATTGTTGTAGGATTGCCCAAATTCAAGGTTGCAGAAATGCATAAGGTATGTGAAGCCTGTCAGTTTGGAAAATAGGCAAGGAAACCATTTCCTAGACATGTTCAAGAGAGTGAGAAGCCATTGGAATTAATCCACTCTGATGTGTAGACTACTAAAGCTGCATCTCTTGGAGGCTGTCATTATTTTGTCAGTTTTATTGATGACTATAGCAGAAAAGTTTGGGTGTATTTTATGAAAAAGAAAAGTGAAGTTTTTGGGCATTTCAAAACTCTTAAAGCGATGGTTGAAAAAGAAACAGGCCTGCAGATAAAATGCCTAAGGTCAGATGGAGGGGGAGAGTACCTCTCAAATGAGTTTGCAAGGTTCCTGCAGGAGCATGGCATAAAGCAGCAATATTCATGCAGTCATACCCCACAACAAAATGGAATTGCAGAAAGAAAAAACAGGCATATTGGAGAGGTATCTCGTGCCATGCTCAATGAAAAAGACTTGCCAGATTTTTATTGGGCTGAAGCAGTTGCTACAGCAGTCTACATAATGAACAGGACTCCCACTGCAGCAATACATGGAATGACTCCAGAGGAGAGGTATACTGGTAGGAAACCAGATATTTCTCATTTGAAAATTTTTGGTTGCATTGCCTATGTACATGTGCCAGATGAGTTGAGATCCAAGTTGGATCCAAAAGCTGAGAAGTGCATCTTTATTGGTTATTCTCTGCAGCAAAAAGGGTATAGATGCTATAACCCTTCTACTCGTAAGTTTACAGTGAGCAGAGATGTTGTTTTTTATGAGATGAGTAGCTGGTATAAACCAGTAAATGTGATTGATGATGTAGATGCACAAAATGGTAATGCTGCATAAAATTCACAGCAGCAGTCACAAAATATTAGTGGACCTGGAGCGTCCTCTAGTAGTGGTTCACATTCTTCGCCATGGACAGGCAGATTGAGATCAGGAGAATCTTCTCAAAGTAATGCAGATAGTGGTATGCAGGTATCACGAAAAGGAAAAGAGAAGGTTGATCAGCCCATGTTTGATGTGAATGCAGGTCACTCTTATGTGGATGGTGAATCCAGTGGCTCAGAACAGAGCATTGATGATGAGTTGGGTATTCCTTCTATTGTTACACCTGGAGTAAGGAAGACCAGGGATGTTTTGAGAGCACTTGGGAGTGAACCTACTTTGCGCAGGTCTACGAGAGCTAGGTATCCTGTGGATAGGCTGAAATATGATGGATTTACAGCCATTCACTATGCATATATGGTTAAAGTGATACAGGAACCAGAACCCACTTCTTTTGAGGAAGCCACGGGAAAAGAAAAATGGGAGAAAGCCATGGATGAAGAAATGGATGCCTTGGAAGCAAATGCTACATGGGAATTGGTACCTTTGCCTAAAGGTAAAAATGCAATTGGCTGTAAGTGGGTTTATAAGGTGAAGCACAATGCAGATGGTTTTGTGAATAGATACAAGGCAAGATTAGTAGTCAAGGGGTATGCACAAACATATGGCATTGACTATGAAGAAACATTCAGTCCGGTTGCAAGAATGGCAACCGTAAGAGCAGTCATTGCTATGGCTGCATCAAAGGGATGGTCTTTACATCAGATGGATGTAAAGAATGCCTTCTTGCATGGTGATTTGCAAGAAGAGGTCTATATGGAGCAGCCACCAGGTTATGTGCATGCTGTTCATCCTGAGTTTGTTTGCAGGTTGAAGAAAGCCTTGTATGGCTTGAAGCAAGCACCTAGAGCATGGTCTGACAAGATAGGACAGTATCTTGTCACTATTGGCTTTCAGATTTCCAAGGCAGATTTCTCACTTTATGTGAGAAAAACAGAGAAAGGTATTATGCTACTTGTCATTTATGTTGATGATTTGATTATGACAGGTGACAGTGATGAAGATATCCTTCATGTGAAAATGCTATTGAAGCAGAAGTTTGAGATGAAGGATTTGGGAGAGCTGCGTTATTTCTTGGGCATTGAGGTGATTAGATCACCAAGTGGGATACAGCTCTTGCAGAGGCAGTATGGATTGGACATGCTGTCCAAATATGGGATGACAGGCTGTAAGCCTATTTCAGTTCCTTTGGAGCAGAATGTGAAGCTGAGCACAGATGCAGGTGAGCTTCTAGAAGACCCTACTATGTACAGACGCATAGTAGGAAGTTTGATTTATATGACTATTACCAGGCCAGATTTGAGCTATGCTGTTGGATTGGTAAGTCAGTTTATGCAGGCTCCAAGGAAACCACATTTGGATGCGGCTAGACACATACTCAGGTATGTGAAGTCCACATTGCAGTATGGACTATTTTATGAGACTGGGGTTCAGATACAGTTGCATGGATACACTGATGCTGATTGGGCTGGTAGTATTTCTGATAGACGATCTACCAGTGGATATGTGTTCTCTTTTGGGAGTGCTGCAGTCACTTGGAGCAGCAAGAAATAGCCTACAGTTGCCTTGTCGAGCACAGAGGCTGAGTACAGGGGTGCAGCAATGGCTGCATGTGAGGTAGCTTGGTTGCATAAGCTACTTTATGATATGCATCAGTCTACAGATGGGCCAGTTGTCATTTATTGTGACAACATGAGTAGTATACACTTGGCAAATAACCTAGTCTATCATGCTAGTACAAAGCACATTGAGGTGCATTATCACTATGTGCGAGAGAGGGTTTTACTAGGTCTTATTGATCTAGTTTATGTCAGCACAGAGGATCAGGTAGCTGACATATTCACGAAGGCATTGGGCGCAGAGAAGCTGCGCAAGTTCAGAGACCTGCTTGGTGTGCAGGAATTGGGATTGAGCTCGAGGGGGAGTGTTGAGATATCGAGCTCTACTCGTGATACGCCAGGGTGACCGTTGTGTATTTATGTCACCGACTTGTCAGTTGCAGACGCGGTTGGTACATCGCCCATGAATAATAGCTACATGATAGCTATCCTTATCTACTCTAGTTCGTGGCTCAGTTAGTATGCCACCGTAGTTAGTTGAGTTTGGTTTGAGACCCATATAGAGGGTTCTTCTATTTCTTTGTACTTGAGTTCTTTTGGCTTACACAACTAAGAAGAGGAAAACTGTTTTCAGCCTCCACCCTTGTGTGTCTTCCCCCATTGTGCAAGCAAGAAAGCTTCAAGCGAGACTCCTTCCTTCTCTCCCACAATCTTGACAATTCTTTGACAAACAAGTTTAACCAAGTTCCTTAACTTATCTTCAAGTTAATCTTTGTCTTCTACCCATACAGGAGAAATTATATATTCCCTTCTGTCCAATAGAAGTACCCAGTCCCAATCACATGGCAGCGTAATTTTCATCCATGATCTAGAATAAGATCTTTCAACGTCCTAGGCAAGGGGTGTCCAAAGCTCCACTAACCCCAAGCAACCTAGGAGCGAGACACAACTTTCATGGTTGGCCTTTTCATCACTTGACCTTCGGCTCGTTAATTGATCAGTGTCCTCTCGGGTTGAAATGAGGTGTGACCTTGGAGATGATCCCCTTGTGCAAAATATCCTTCCTTAATTAATCCAATTAAGCACAATCAAAGAAATTAGCCTAGTATCATCTTCCATGAAAACATTCCTTTATTTTCCCATGGCAACTTGTCATCACTGACCCCTTTCAGATATTTACCATCAAACACCAGCACTTGGAATAAGCATCCAAATCACATCCAATAATCAGTTTAATGCAAAAGCATTTAGGATGTTATTTGATCAATCAACAAAAATAATGGTATCCTTTCCCAAACATTGCAAAAATAGTCGAAATAACCTTTATATTACGTATTTTCTCTCCCCCTTGAGATTAGGAGCAATTCTATGTAAATTTTACTCAGCACACCCTTCTTTCGGCTAAGGCATATGTTAAGGTTTCAAACACTATACAAGACATAAGTCTATTAATCACTTAGATTGATCAATAACCCAACCTTCTTCAACAAGTACAAAAGCATCAGTCTTTCCTTTGACTTAGGGTTTCCTAATCCCTAGAGCTCTCCACTTGCCCCCGAGTTGTTGTTTCATCTAGCCCAACTCCGAATAGGATTGATAAACATAGTCACTATCAGACGGATCTCAAGGCATCGTAGATTTAATCCTAATGATTGTTGTTTGTACTAGCTATGCATAACTTCATGGTCCCAATGAACTAATAGCTTGTGATATTAGCAAGAATTTAATGCAAGATCAATTTATGTACCATCAATGTATGTTTCATATAATATTTTCCATGCATGCACCATCTATGTGCATAACCCTTAAGTAGTTTTATATTCTCTTTATGCTACATATGATTTTGTCGTATAGTACTAGGATGCAATGATTGTATTCAGATACAAGGGTTTGTACAAACCTCAATGCGTCATATGCATAAATCTACGCATGGTCATCTATGGTTACAGAAAGAATTATCCTAAGATCCCCTACGAGTTCATTAACTATTGAAAATAATTTTGGGTTACTTATTAAAATAAACTCATGTGCAAGCCAATGCGATATAACCTATGTCTCAATGAATAGCGGAGATGGCAATTAGTACCTAGATATTTGGATATGAATTATCCATACCTAATGTTGTATTCATATTAGAAGAATCGCCTTGGTCGGTGGCTCCATTGTTGGATGCGGGATTACTGTTGATGCATGTCTCCCTCCGTTTGGGGGCCATACTTTCGTCTTATAACTCTCTCTCTCTCTCTCTCTCTCTCTCTCTCTCTCTCTCTCTCATCAGAGAGATATTGTGGTGGGGTGACTTTCCTCTATTTGCGATGGGGAGTTTAACTTGTGGGGAAAGGGGGAAAACAACACATGTGGTCACCCATAAGGAGGGGATGAGAAGAAGAATTCTCCTTAGATTATTCTCTCAACCTCTCTGTCACCTCTTCCTCTCTCTCTCTCTCTCTCTCTCTCTCTCTCTCTCTCACCCTCTCTATCCCTCTTTCTCTTTCACTCTTTATCTCTTTTTCAACTGGCAGCAAGGGGCTCTCTCTCTCTCTCTCTCTCTCACTCTCTCTCTCACGGTAGCAAAAAAGGGGGGGAAAGAGGTGGTATCTCCATTCGCTTAAGGGGGGGGGGGGGGGGTTTATATAGGTGTTGGGGTGTATTATTGGGGGGGTGATGGGACCCTTACCTCCACCTGGGCAGCCAGTGTGGCTGTCGCCATACAATCTTCTTGTGGGGGGAGTGATAGGCCCGTGGCCTCGACATCATCATAGTTAACTCTCACTTTTGCTTCGTCATCATTGCCTTTCTCTCCACTCCTTCCTTACCATTATTGATGGCTCCCATCGATGTCATTTTCTCCTTCTCCCTCCACATCAGCCCCTTCCTCTACATCGCCGCCATCACATCATCTTTCCCTTTCTTTCCCCCCCACCACATGTCGGCGATGACGGGGGAAAAATGGATAAAATTTTTTGATTTCTCTTTAATTATTAAGGGGGGGTTCTATGCAGAAGCACAGGGATTTTACAAAGACAAAGGCAAGAAGAAAGTGTCAAATGGTAATGATACATCTACTAGTCATTTGGGATTTGTGGGAAATTCAAGTGGTTTAAAGAGTTTGGACGATAAGCTTGGTATTCCTTCAGTTAGGATACCAGGTGTATAGAGAGCACATGGTAATGTAAAGGCTCCACTAAGCAATCAAGTGGTATGTAGGTATAGCAAGATCAACTACCCTATTAGAGGATTTGGTTTTGAAGGTTATATAGCTCACAATTCTACTTATATGGTAAAGGTGGTTGAGAATTTTGAGCTCACTTATTTTGAGAATGTTGTTGATCATGCTCATTAAGATGCAACAACGAATGAGGATATGGCTGCACTAGAAGCCAATAAGACTTGGGATCTGGTACCATTTCCTAGGGCAAGAAAGCTATTGGCTATAAGTGGGTTTACAAAATCAAGCATAATGCAAGACATTTAGTTTAGTTGCTAGAATGACAACTATTAGATGTGTGATTGCTTTAGTAGCACCCAAAGGTTGGAGTTTGCAACAAATGGATGTCAAGAATGCCTTCTTGCATGGTGAATTACAAGAAGAAGTGTATATGGAGCAGCTAGTAGTTTATGAAAAATTTTGAGTATCCCACATATCTGTGCAGGTCAAAGAAGGCACTCTATGGGCTGAAGCAAGTGCCTAGAGCATGGTCTAACAAGATCAAATAGTATCTTGTCAACATTGACTTTTATGCTTTTGATATTGATCACTCACTTTATGTGAGAAAGGGAGATGCAGGCTTGGTCATCATTGTCATCTATGTGGATGACTTGATTATTAAGGTGATAGTGATAGTGGGATTACTGAAGTCACCTTTTGAAGAAAAATTTTGAGATAAAGGATTTGGGTGAGCTAAGGTACTTTCTTGATATTAAGATGATCAGATGTGATGATGGTATATGGCTATCCCAAAGGAATTATGGCTTGGATATGTTGTCCAAGTATGGTATGACAGCATGCAAGCCTATTTCAATGGTACTGGCATTGGAGAAAAATGTGAAGTTGAGTGCTAATGTTGGAGATGAGATAGAAGAACCTAGTATGTTCAGGAGGATAGTAGAAAGTTTGACTTACATGACTATTACAAGGCTAGACTTTAGCTACGTTATTCACCTTGTCATTCAATTTATGTAGAAGCCTAGAAAGCCTCATTTGGATGCAGTTAGGTGTATATTGAGGTACATGAAGTCCACTTTGCATTATGGACTTTTTCATAAGGAAGATAAGGATATATAGGTGATTGGATACACAAATATAGTTTGGGCTAGTAGCACATTTGATAGATTTGCCCAACAGATTCATATTTTCCCTTGGTAGTACAGTAGTTACGTGGAGTAGTAAAAAAGTAACATATAGTTGCTTTATCAAGTACAGAGGTTGAGTATAGAGGTGCTGCTATGGCAATATGTGAGGTGGTATGGCTAAAGAAATTATTGGGTGATTTGGGTGTGCAAGGAGATGGCCTAGTTCTCATTCAGTATAGCAACATGAGTAGCATATAGTTAGCTAGGAACCCATTGTTTCATGATAGAACAAAACACATTGAGATGCATTACCACTTTGTGAGAGAAAAGGTACTTGTAGAAGAGATTGACTTGGTATATGTTAGCATATAGGATCAAAATGGCAAAATTTTTCATGAAGCCATTGGGTGCAGAGAAGCTTTGAAAATTGCAAAGCTTACTTGGAGTTATAGGGGTACAATTGAGATTAAGGGAGAGTGTTGAGATAGCAAGCTCAATATGTGTGGATATTGATAGACCACCTGGCTAGATGGGTCTGCACATCTATACTTAGCACGCCAGTGGTAATTATGATCCTCACATGGCTACTGACTTATCACTTATTATATTTAATTTGTTGCACCTACCTATAACTGCTATTTTTTATACCTCCAATAGATTAATGTAATCAGTTATGCACTTTTTGACTTAGTAGGCTACCTTTTTTTATGTTTGGAGCTCCAAGAGGAACACAAAGAAAAATAGAGAATCTATTACAAGAAAATCTATATTGACTTAGTAGGCTACTTTCCTTTATATTTGGAGCCCCAAGGGGAACACCAAGAAAAACAGGGAATCTACTACAAGAAAATATATCTTGTCACACCAACAAGCACATTCTTTATTTTTTAATCAATCACAAAAAGAAAAAAAACATCATTCACAAATCTTCATACACATCATCATATAGCAATTCTCCCATGGATTTATCACAGTAAATCTTCAACACATTGTTCATATTCTTCATATAAACCATCAAAGAATCACAATAACACAAAGAAAACGTTCAACTTTGAATGAAATTCATCACATAGTATTCATCTTTCATCATCTCCATACTCTTCATAGTCTCTCTCATTCTCTCTCATGTAGATACAATGTTTCTCATAGAAAATTGGCTATCTCTCATACTCTATCTCTCTCACATATACTCTCTCTCAATAGTACATTGGAATAATAATGAATTACTCTCAATAATCCTCTCTTGGTTGTGTGGATGCTCCTTGCAAGAAGCATGTTTGATATGAAGAGTCACTAGAGCCACTACAGTGTCCCTAAGAGCTCACTATTGTCACTATCTTTGTAGTCTTCAATTCAAGTCTTCTTCAACTACTTCTTTTTCTTCTTCAAGCTATTTCAAGCTTGTATTCTTCCTCTTCCAAGATTGAAAAACATTCCCCAAGATAAATATCCATCCATCAAAATAGATATAGAAGAAAACAGAGGCTTACTACAGAACAGAGACAAAGGCTCTACAAAACACTATAGAAGATCAACAGAAGGCATGAAAACCATACAACTCAAGTCAAAACCACTTCAAGCCATCCAAAACCATTCAACACACTCTCAATAATTTCTCAAAATACTTATTCCAATTCCAACTTCACAATTAGAAAGAAATTAGATCAAAATAGAGGCAAAACAGACCCTATGAGAACAAAACAGACACATTACATAACTTATTAGAACATCATATCTCAAACCAAAACCATCATGGGCTTCTCAAACATTCTCAAGCCTTCTCAACACATTCCAATACACTTCCAAGTCAATAAAATTAAATCAATAAACCCTCAAAAGCAACCATTCATCTCACAAAAATAACAAAAATTAGCCCAAAAAATAAGTAATTTCAGTCCTCAATATATCTCCACACTTAATCAGGAAGTGTCCTCATGACCTTGAAATAAGGAAGAATACTAAGCCCAAAAACTAATTCAATATTTTCTTATCAAACATCAATCAATTAGCCTCCACAAATAAACCTTGACTCCATCAATCTTCAAAATAACCTGGATCTATCAAAAAGATTGACAAAAGGAAAACACCTTAAATTATAAACCAATCCTTAGTTTTCAAAATAGAACCAAACAAATTAGTAAAGAATATAAGAAGTTCTTCGAGTCCTTCGCTTCCATTAGTAAAGACACCAACCTCCTCACGGTTGACATCAACAAGGTTGAGGCCAACATGCACAAGGATAAAGCTATGATAGACCTCCTTCCAATGATCAAAGAGAGGAGAAGGCATGAGCAAAATCACCATTATTGGTAGTGGACATGTGGGGCATGAAGCATGTGGAGAGAGAGAGAGAGAGAGGGAGAGAGAGAGAGAGAGAGGCATTAACACCACTCACATGTGTGTCAAGTGGAAGGAGAGAGAATGTAAAAGAGAGAGAAAGATAGATAAGTTGCAACTATGCTGCACCATCAAACTAGGAACATGGTACTCTTTGACGTAGGTATACAACTCTTGCCGAGTCTGCATAAGCTGTTCCAAGACCTGAGTCATGGAAACCTTCTTCTCATATTCATCCAAAAATCTATCACATAATTTCTCGAATGATTTGATTGACCCTCTTGGGAGGCTCCAATACCGTTTCATGGCCTCTCCCTTTAGGGTATTTGAGCACACAAGCATTCGATGTAGATCCTCAAACCCACTTGCAAGGCAAGTCAGGCCATACTCTTTCAAATGTAGCATTAGATCCTCATCTAGTAGCCCATGAAACACTGGGAGATCCCTGTAAGGAGAAGGACATTTAGTCCTCTTCTTTGGATCAAGACGGGGTCTTCAAAATATTCATATTCATCTTGACTTAATACCCACGTGTCAGGGTCTCTAATCTCTTCCGTTTCCTCCTTTATCGATGTGGAAGAGTCACTAGTTCCTTGGGCTTCCCTTTCTACAAACTCACAGTGTGGCTTAGGGAGTCCAACATGATGCAATAGGGAATCTACCCCATCACTAACTAGTGGTACTTTAGCAAGGCTATTCTCATCTACCACCACTTTGCTAGAACATAGGACATGTCCCAATAGAACCTTTCTTGCTAATAATTGGTCTTTCACACACATAGACATCATCCAATGCTTTATGGATCTTAGCAATTGCACTACGGTATCGAACTTTGTCAAGCACTAGCATTGGATTACAGTCATGTATTATTGTGTGCATATTAACCATTGTTATCACAATCTTTTTGTCTAAAGAGTCATCATCCTTAGTGGACGACTGTGCCCTCTTAGCCGCACTTTTTCTTTCTAATGTTTTCTCTAACTCCCATGGCCTATTAATCTCAAATGTTGCTCCATGGATACTTTCGCATAGTGGCCCAAACTCGAGCATGGTGTCACTTTCACATGACTAACGAGACCGAAGTATCAACCTGCATTTAATATCCATCGCTTCAAGGCAGCTCCCAAATAGAAACTAAGAAAAATAATGGGTCCCTTATAGCCAAGATTCAAAAGCCACCACTTATTAGTGGCTCCCGATAAACACACCACCTATATCAGGACCTAAAACGGGCCCCCGACACTAGCCCCACTATGGCTCTCCTACACCTCGAGGATTAGCCCCTCGATGCACCACTAACACAAATAGCATGCACGTCACAAACTCCACTCTTGTTTTCAAACATTCCAGGAGATATAGATATTTCCTCACTTAACAGTTCCTTAAGGAAACCAATTGTCTAAATCTACAACTTGGGTATCTCACTTACTCCACGTGGGTCATATGTATAAGAAAACAATTGCAATGCATCCAGTAATGATACCATGTGATATGTGTAATGCAACTGTGAATGACCATAGTACTCAAATATTTTATGATTTAGCAAACAACCTTGTGACATGCGAAGACAATTCTTTTAATGATTTCAATCTACACATAGTGCTGCGTTGCTAAGGCTCAGGCCTGAGCATCCTCGTGTTGCTCGACTCTCTTAAACTTAAATTATAAATGTCCTATATGATATGCACAAGCAAATGGATCATAATTTCAAATGTTATGAGAAACTAATCACCATCAAAACCCCTCTTCTCCCCTACCGTTTAGGTTATGCATCGTTGATAGTATAGAGAGCGGTTTTTCCATGTGTTTTTCTTGTAAAAGTAGAAAAAACTATACTTTAACACAAAGACAAGGCTAAAATGAGGCTTATCCCTCATGCTCCAACCATGTCATACATCCACCAACATAAAGCATATTTTTTCTTAATTTTCTAATGTAAAAACCTAAAATTTCCCAAATTTTCACTATTTTTCTTCATTTATTTAGATAAAAATTTTGATATTTCTAATTTATGGGTTGGGATTGATCATAATCACTAAGAATTGATTTATATTCATTTTTAATCCATATGAACCCCAAAATCAAAACAACAAAACCCCCCAAAATTTTATCATTTCTATGAAAACCGCATAATTGTTGGTTTTGCGTGTTTTGGCATAAATAATTAAATGACTAAATTTTCCGGTTTTCTTCAAGATTTTTGATAGATTTCAGCATTATCAATCAAAGGAAACCATTTCCAAACAATTCCATCAAACATCTATCATGAAACAAATGAATCTACCACTTACGCATAAAAACATGCTTTTGGAGATGCGTATTTCATGGTTGGGAAGCCATTAACACTCCTTCTTGGCCAATGGCACTCTCTCACAGCCCGTTGATCTATGATCTCCTTCGCTTCAGTTCCATCATTCTATCTGCATCTTGCATTAAACTCCACCTCCTTCTCCCATAAAAAGTGTACGGGAGAAGGAGGTGGAGAGAGAAATACTAAAAATGAGAATTGTTATTCCCTTTTAGCATGCTTACACCCAAAATGGAGCCCTCAGAGAGTACATCAGGAATGTGCAGTCATTTCTGCCTCATCCCCAGCATTGGAGAGGTGCAAATCTAAGGAAAAATGGGGCAAAAGAAATTTTGCACCCTCTCCCTCCTCATGACTAAAAATTTGGGTTTTCTGTCATTAATCAAGCTTAAGGCTTCAAGGTTAAAAATATCGAGTTCATCTTCTCTTGTTCACATTGCAATCGAAGTTAATTTTTCGCTTTCAGAGGGGCAAACAAGCTCGAATTCAAGATTCGTCAAGCCAGATGGCTTTGTGATGTCACAATCTATAAGCTTGGCACCTGCTATACACTTTTTGGCTCCCAGATCATGTAGATGCTTCATAATGTGAAACCTTGCGAGGATTAAACAGGGGGTCAAACGGACTTCGATCGATGAACCGAGACCTACGTTGGGTTCCTGGCATCGAACTCCATTTAGGAAAATTGTAGCTCATTGATCTACAACCATTTCATTTTGCATGAAAACTTGGTCTTTTACGGCATCTCGAGCTATTTTCTACTTCAAAAAGTGTCTTTAAAATCTGCTCTCACCTTGGAAGACCAATATGGAAAAGTTGAAAAAAACAGAAATGCAGGAGAGTCCCAAGATGAGAGAAAAACATAAGAGAAAGATATACTTAAAAAAAAAATCTGAAGACATGAAGTGCAGGAAAAACCCTCAAATGTAAAACAAAGCACACAATAATAAGCACACCATGATATGCTGGCAAGAAAAGTGCATGGCGCATTGCAATTCATTTTGTAAAAGAGTGCTAGGCTCTCTCCTATGCAAATTATAAAGAATGAGAGATGTAGGGTGAGGCCTATGCTAATAGGAAGGAGAAAAAAGTAGATAAGAGGAACAGACAAAGGCCGGGAGGACCAAAAAAGGGGATGGTTGCCCAAGGAAGGGATGAGGGCATCTATATAAGTCAAGAAAGGAATAAAGAAGCTCATTTTTGTATGTGGCCAAACTTACTCTCTTCTTGCTCTTACTTCTTGTGCATGAGAGAGTGAGAGAGGGAGTGTGAGAGAGTGAGGGACCGTGGAGAATCTCGTCTTCTCCTCTCTTCATCATCATCTTCTTCTCTTTCCCCTTTTTGCGCACATGAATATGGAGGTTGAAGCTCGGAGCTTGGAGATGGAGCTTGTTTGAGGTCGCATTTGAATCGTGGAGCCATTGACAGATTTATGGGAGGAGGTACTCAATCGGATTCAAAGGTAAACTCACTACATTCGTGTGTGGAAGAGTGTGTATGGCTATGTGAGAGGTAGCTATAGCTCTCGGCTTGAAACCCCTGAAAGAAACAAGTGGTCCGTGGGTCTTGAGATGGTTTGTCCACGAGGGTGATGATATTTTGGTTCCATTGCTGGGACCAACAGATTCAGGCTTGAGTGCTTGTGCACTCCAAATCGAGTGACACAGTAAGAGTGCATCTTCAAAACGACACTTGGTTTTAGGTAGGAAGCAAGGGAGTCGGAGGTTATTCAATCTCTTTTGTAGGTTATTTTAGATTTAGGAAGCTTTTTGTGCATTAGTTAGAGTAGGAGTTGTGTAGTTTGATCAGATTTGAGGCATTAAGATGTGAGAAATAAGGAAAAAGAAGGAAAATATAACTCTCTGGATAACCAGGAAATGGGGGAAGAAAGGAAAGAGATTTTTTATGTCCAATAAGAAAAACAGAGTGTGAGGGGAGAAAGAGAGAACACAAAAGGTGAAAAAAGGGAAGAGAAATATCATTTGCATTCAGTGAGATTGAGAGAGAGTTAGTGAGAGAGAGATAGGAAGTGACATGTCTAGGTAGCAGCATCTATGATCCTTGTCATTGACACATTCAACCCTTCCAGGTATGTTTTAAACCCTTGTTACTACTTGTTACATAGTTCTGGAATCTTGGGTGCATTTAATATAGTGAGCATTAAGTCATAAAAAATGATGTTTGGGCCATTCAATGGGTTTTCGACAGCTGCTTGGATGGCAATCGAGCAACCGAGTTGTGACATGAATAGAGGTTGGGTCAAGAGAGAGAGTGACTTGCCAAAGATGATGCCACTTTTAACCGGATTGCCAAGCCAAATCCTAAGAGTTTTTGCACTAGATAGGTGATAAGTGTCACTAATTTCAATAGCTCCGTCTAACTTTCCAAATATTTATGATACTATTTTGTTGTAATAGTCCAACTAATATCATTCAATGCCTAAGAACTAAGCAAATCTACTTAATTCTTTTGTTTCTCTTTTCAATAATCACTTCACAGGTAGGTCTCTAGATTGGATACTAGAATGCTAAGCCTAGGATGGCTATAGTTTCCCCCCTTCTTTTAGGGGCGACTCCTCATAATTTTATCCTGCCATACTCGTAGTGGTTTATCCAAGAATTATAATTTGTTGAACTTTAAAGAGGTTTGTTTCTAAATATAGATCTTTTTTATCTATAGTTGTTCTCTATTTAAATTCCTTTTATGTCTTTCTCCACCTTAAATTAATTCTTTTTATTTGTGATTAAAATGAAAATATTCAAAAGAAATTAATCTAATATTCCTTAAAACCCATAAATCTTAATCCTACTTTCAAGATGCACCCCTCTCCGTATTATGAAATCCATCGTTACTCTTTAATGTTTACATAATTAATTCATTTTTGCAGTAATAGCATCATTTTCTCCTCTCTTTAAACTATACATCAAGGAAGATAAATGTAGGTTCCTTCAACACTCTTATGCATACACACAGTTCATAATTTTAAACCTAATGTCTCCCCTTAATTAATCAATTACTCTAGTGGCCCTCCACTCTTTACTTATTTTATCACCTAAGCAATATTTATGTAAATAAAATGTAAATTTTCAATATAGATATTGAGGCTTTTCCTCATGCCATCATGCTAACCAACTGTAAATTTCGGTGTTGTTTAAGAATTTTTATGATTGTACTATTAATTATTATTTAATAAATCATAATAATTTACAAACCTTAGCAACAATCGAGAATACCCTTATGCTACCCTTATACCCATATGACATAAATCAATGTAATGCGTACACTCTTAGTTTGCATAAAATTAGAAACACTATATTTTATATGAATATTTCCTTAAAAAGTAATATTAAGTTGTTTTTCTTTCTCTAAATTTTAAGAATGTTCACTAAAACACCAAAAATTGTACTATCAGCTTCCCCATGAGATATCTTAATTTTTGTTGATACAAAATATAATTTTCTATTAATAAAGACTATATTTTTCACTCAAAATAATCATTTTTAAATTTTAAAGCATATTAAATATTTTTAAAAATTCTTTAAAAACTTCAATAGAGTTTAAGTATATAAATTTCATAATAAAAAATATTATATTAGATAAATAGTCACCCATAAATTTTATAAAAAAAAATTATATATGCAATTTTAGAACCATTTTTAACCATTTTTGAAAAATTTTAAAATAAAATCAGTCATACATAAATAGTAACAACCATTCAGAGTGAAAAAATAAGCTTAAAGGCATTAGATAAAAACTCTAAACTAAGAAAATTGTAACATCACACTACTTATTTTTGTTAAATGGAAATAAGGCACTTACGTGGTAACATGCAAGTCAACATTTCATCTTTGGAGGTGCGTGCCCCACAGTTGAGCTAGGAAATGGTCATATGTATAAGAAAAAAATCGTAATGCATCCAAGAATTAGACCATGTATTATGCGTAATGTAATTGTGAATGACCGTAATGCTCAAACATTTTATGTTTTAGCAATCAGCCTTGTGAAGTGCAAAGACATTTCTTTCAATGATTTCAATCTACATGTAATGCAGCATTGCTAAGGGTCAGCACCGAACATCCTTGTGCTGCGAGACCCTCTTAAACTTAAATTATCAACGTCCTATATGGTATGCACAAGAAAAAAGATCAAAATTTTGAATATTATCAGCAACAACTAATTACCGTCAAGACCCCTCCTTCTCCCTATTGTTTAGGTTATGCATGGGTTGGTAGGTATAGAAGACATTTTTTCATGTGTTTTTCTTGTAAAAGTGGTAAAAACTCTCGGGAAAGTTACTATATGTATGTCCTCTACATCATGTGCGTTCAAGGTCTATTTATAAATATTCTTATCTATGAATTTTTCTTGAATAAAACATAACCCTTTTCTATTCAATATGTAAATAAACCCTTTATATTACACCCTTTTGTATGTAAAAAGTGTAAAAAAATGGTATTTTAAAAATATCTTATTTTGAACTCACGTGATGCACACATATATTCATTAGTAACTTACCAAGTAAAAACTATACTCTAACATAGAGATAAGGCTGAACTGAGGCTTATTCCTCATACTCTATCCATCTCATATCCACGAACATAAAACATATTTTTCTTTAATTTTCTAACATAAAAACCCTAAATTTTCTGATATTTCTGATTTATGGGTCAAGACTGATCACAACCATTGAGAATTGATTTTATATTCATTTCTAATCCACATGAACCCCAAAATCACAACAAAACTCCCAAAATTTATCATTTCTATGAAAATCACATAATTGTGGGTTTTGCGTGTTTTGGTATAAATCATTATATGACTATGTTTTTTTATTTTCTTCAAGATTTCTAATAGATTTTAGCATTATCAATCAAAGGCAACCATTTCCAAACAATTCTATCAAACGTCTATCATAAAACAAAGAAATCTACTACTTACGCATAGAATCATGCTTTTGGAGGCACGTATTTTGTGGTTGGGATGCCGCTGATGCTCTTTCTTGGCCATTGACCCTCTCTCACAGCTCGATCTACAATCTCCTTTGCCTCTAGCACCATCATTCCATCCGCATCCATCAAACCCCACCCTCTTCTCTCATAGAATAATGCATGTGAACATGCAGCAAGAGGAGAGAGGAGAGATGAGAGAGAAACACTAAAAATCAGAATTTTGATTCCCTCCATGAAAATCAGAGTGCTCACAACCAAAACGAAGCCCTCATGGAGTAGATAAGGGATGTGCAGTCAATCCTTGATGATGCCTAGCATCGGAGACACATAATTCAAAAAAAAAATGAGGCGCAAAAAAATTTGCATCCCCTCCCTGCACATGACTGAAATTTTGGGTTTTCCCTCTTTAATCAAGCTTAAGGCTTTAAAATTTAAAATATCTAGTTCATATTCTCATGTTCATACTACAATCAAAGTGGATTTTTGCTTTTTGGAGGGGCAAACGAGCTCGGATTCGAGATCCATTTGGCAGTCGGATGGCTTCATGACGTCGAAATCTATAAAATTGGGACTTGTGACGCACTTTTCGACTTTCGGATCATGTAGCTGCTTCATAATGCAAAACCTTATGGGGATTAAATGGGGGGTCAAGTAGACTCCGATTGACGAACCAAGACTTGCGTTGGGTTCTTGGCATCGAACTCCATCTAGGAAAACTCAAGTTGATCGATCCAAAACCATTTCATTTTGCATGAAAATTCGGTCTTTTACGGCCTCTCGCGCTCTTTTCTGCTTCAAAAATTGTCTTAAAATCTGTTCTCATTATTAGCGACCATGGGATAGGGCGACTCAGCCCCTCGAATCCCATGAACTGATATGCACAAACAACAACCAAAGAAAGCATCAAGCTGCCACAAAAAATATACTCAACAAAGCACAAGAATAGCTCTCACTCTACCCCTGACAAAACTAAGACATGAAAATCCACAAGGGATAGGCCCAACATAATTTGACAGAAATCCAAAGCAAGTCGCTAACCAACTGCTCTAACACATGCTAAAAAACCTATCAAAGAGGTCATCCTAGTGGGGTCTGAACTACCTACCTAACTTAGGACAACTAGACCAGGACCTCCTACTAGGCGAGGACTCCTATAGCCTGGTCACCATATTTTTCTTGTAACACATTTGTCTCCCAAGGTTTATATACTCAAGTGTGTAAAAAGGAGGGAGCTGAGCGTAGTGACCCAAGAACCTACCAAGTGCTTGCGAGGCAACACTTAATCCTTTTCTATTTCACTCACTTTTGTTTTTGCTCCAATCGTCCTTATTTCTTTTTTTTTTCGGCTAGCTACTACCTCTAGGAAGACAAGGCATTGGGTCTTGGGTCTGACTCGTCCCCAGGAACCTACCAGGCCTTAACAAGGTGATAATCAACTGCTCTTGTAGGAATTTTCTTCCTTTTTTCTTTGCTAATTGAGGAGTTAGAACCCCTTTTTCCACAGCTCTATAATTTTTTATATTTAGATATATTCAGAACTTGCCTCATTACCTAGACCTAGTAACTTGGATGCATCCTCTATAGGGAAGAAGAGTCGAAAATGGAGAAAAAATAGAATCGAGGAAAAAATAATGCTCAAGACTAAGAGTGAAACCACATTAACCAAGAGAAAATGGGTCACTGATGCTAAAGCAAAAACACCTGCTCTTAAGATGAGACAAGAGGGAAGTGGTAAGGTTGACCCCAACCAATAGCTAAAGGTTGCAGATAAGGTCAAGGAATGGATAAAAGAAGCACAAGCTCACCTTTAAGATGCTAAGCCTATCATTGAGAATGAGATTAATAACAAATTCTCAACCTTGAGCCCACCAATCTCTCCCAAATATTTGAGAGCAGGAGAGACCAACACCATGTGAATAGCTGCATGGGTAGAAAGAGGGGGCCACGACTATGCAAATAGCTCAAGAGCATTGGCAGGGAGCCCATGAAGTTGAGGAGGGAAAGACAAATTGAAAATTGCTAACCACACTAATAACAACTATTGTGACATTGTCATTGGGAGAATTGCTTAGGCAAGCAATACTTGGAAACAAACTCAAGTTACAAGAGAAGGCCTAATATACTAGTACAGTGTGTTAAAAGGTCTAGAGCTTCTTAAGAAGGATCAGGAGGTAAATAGAGAGAAGAAGAGTTGAAAGGAAGTAGGCAATCCTAATTTGGAGTAGATTTGGGGTAGCAAGGGCTACATTTTTTGCAAGTAGGACAAGTTTAATAGCAGCCTACTCCTATATTTTGGTGTAGGGAGTCTAGGAAGCTAGAGACATTCGTCAACGATTGGCAGGACAACGAATTAACAATAGAGTGGTGAATCCTTGAGCTATGAATGGAAATTTTGAGTAGCTCTCATAGACATGATTAGGTGGTCATGGCATGATGATTTCTATGATTGTAAACAACATCACCTCCCTTACATAAGAAAAAGGATGAGGAAGATAATTGTGGCTATAGCAATAGGGATAAGAGAAAAGTTAAGGATCCTAGGTATCAGAAACAACTTAAACCCTACACCCTATCATAATTGTAACATGTTAGATGTTTAAGCATGGTGTACCAAGTGTAATAATTCAGGCCATTTGTTGGCTAATTATGGCCTCAATCAACACTAGTGTAGAATCTACAAAATTTCAACCCATACTACTAAGGTCTATCGATACAATATTTGCAATCCAATGGCGTGACAAGGGGAGTGGCAAGGCATGGGAGGAGAGTCGCTTGCCAACTAGAGCACTCCTAGACTATAAGTGGCACATGCACCAGCGATCACTTATACTTAGCAAGTTTATTATCTGTCGACATGGGACAAGGAGGCCGAGGATGGGGTCGGGGTGTTTTTTCCTACCCCTCTCAAAGGTAGCAATGCTTTTTCTACATACAAGAAGGTCACTCGTCAGGTAAAATATCCTAATGCCTATGCCTATGATGCTCAAAAACTGAAGGGATAGTATAAAGGCTCCATGACTTGAATGAGCACCATAGAAATGGAAGATATTCCAGAGCCAACAATGCATGTGGGGACCTGCTCTAGTAAAAATCTCAAAGTGGCATTCGACAACACTACATGTCCATCATGGGTGGAATAGGAGGCAGTCCATTATCAAGTGGTAAGGTGGTCCATAATAGAGCCTACAATGATGTAAGACCAAACGTGTGGCTAGAGCTTTCATGCTCTCACTCTCTCCCCTTCTCATGTAGAGCCACACCTTTCTATCTCTGCTTCACTCCGAACCATGCTTACTAACGAGCTAGTAGGTGAGAAGAATAGCCTACCAATGGGCAAGAAAAGGCTAGCATGGTAGGATAGAGCGTAGGAAGCGACCCGATAGGATGGGATATAGATGGCCAGAGTTTGGGAACAGTACAACCAACATGCCTGCTAAGTGGACGAGGGAGAATAATAATCTTACCAACACACATGCAAGGTTAACATTTATATCAACAACATGCATGAGAGTGAGAGGGAGAGGGAGAGGGAGTAAGGCTCTATACTACATTACCCTACAATGCCCTCCTCTCCTTGGACTTTACATGCCACAAGTATGTGATCCAACATGGATAGGCCTACAAAGAGATGGTAGGGCTCAAGTAGAGGATGGACACATGGTCCACTAGTAGTATGCACATGATAGGCAAAGCAAGTAGTGGGGAACGTGTGGAGTCATCACATCAAGGTGTGTAGTCATCGTAGGGCTCTCTCTCTCTCTCTCTCTCTCTCTCTCTCACAGACAACTAACAACAAGGCAAAGAAAATGGTGGGGTAGGCTGCTAGGCAAGGCATAGAGCGTGGTGGCAACAACAAAGAGCCAAAGGCGAGGTGGGGCTAGCGTCGGGACAACCTAGGCAGGGCATTGAGGACAAATAGACGTGGCAACGGTGGTGGATGCAGGGGGGGAGAGAGAGAGAGAGAGAGAGAGAGAGAGAGAGAGAGAGAGAGAGAGAGAGAGAGAGAGAGAGTGTGTGTGTGTGTGTGTAAAAGGAGAGAAAAGAAAAGTGCAAAGAGAGAGAGTGTGTGTGCTATGTGTGATTGCATAAAAGAAGAGAAAAAGAAATTAGAGAGGGAGAGGGAGAGAGAGAATAAAAGGAGAAAAAAAGAAAGCAAAGAGAGAATAAGAAAGAGAATGTAAGATGAGAGAGAGAGAGAGAGAGAATAAAAGGGGAGAAAAAGAAAGAGAGAGAGAAAAAGAACACAATAAGAAAGGAAGAATGTGAAGGGGAGAGAGAGAGTGTGTGCATGTGTGTGAAAAAGAAAGGGAGGAGAGAGAACATGACATTGTGTGTGTGTGAAAGAGAGAAAAGAAAGTGAAAGAGAGAGAGAGAGAGAGAGAGAGAGAGAGAGAGAGAGAGAGAGAGAGAGAGAGAGAGAGAGAGAGAGAGAGAGAGAGAGAGAGAGAATAAAAGGAGAGAAAAAGAAAGCAAAGAGAGAATCTAAGAAAGAGAAGGTAAGATGATAGAGAGAAGGTGGAGAGGGATGAGAAGGAGAAGGTAAAATGTGTGTGTGTGTGTGTGTGTGTGTGAGAGAGAGAGAGAGAGAGAGAGAGAGAGAGGGATGAGAAGGAGAAGTAAAATGAGAGAGAGAGAGAGAGAGAGAGAGAGAGAGAGAGAGAGAGAGAGAGAGAGAGAGAGAGAGGATGAGAAGGAGAAGTAAAATGAGAGAGAGAGAGAGAGAGAGAGAGAGAGAAGGTGGAGAGGGATGAGAAGGAGAAGGTAAAATGACAGAGAGAAGGTGGAGAGGGATGAGAAGGAGAAGGTAAAATGAGAGAGAGAGAGAGAGAGAGAGAGTGTGTGTGTGTGTGTGAGTTGAAAAAGGGGAGAGAGAGAGAGAGAGAGAGAGAATAAAAGGAGAGGAAAAGAAAACAAAAAGAGAAGCCAAGAAAACAAAGCCAACAACATGCCCCAATTCTCCAAACCCATGCCCCCAAAGTGAACCCTCTACAAAACCTAAGCCCATACTTGCCAAACATTAAACCCCCAAGAAACCCTATATACATTCTAGAAACTAAAAACTTTCACTCTTATGGAGAGAGAGAGAGAGAGAGAGAGAGAGAGAGAGAGAGAGAGAGAGGGAGGGAGAGAGAGAGAGAGAGAGAGAGAGAGAGAGAGAGAGGGAGGGAGAGAGAGAGAGAGAGAGAGAGAGAGAGAGAGAGAGAGAGAGAGAGAGAGAGTTGAAAAATGATAGAGAATAAAAGGAGAGAAAAAGAAAACAAAGAGAGAATCCAAGAAAATAAAGCCAACAAATTAATGGCATTCCCTATTTCTCCAAGCCCATTCCCTCAAAGTGAACCCTCTACAAATCCTAAGCCCATACTTGCCAAACATTAAATGCCCAAGAAACCCTAACATGCATTCTAGAAACTCAAAACTTTCACTCTTGGGGGGAGAGAGACAGAGAGAAAGAGATTTGGTATCATAAGCTTGCTAGCCTTACCCTAGGTCCTCTTAACTCCCAATGTCCCATAATCTTAAGATCCTTCCAAAACTTTCAAAACAACCCCATAGAACTTATGCCCCAAATAATCTCTACCCCCCCAACCTTAACTCTATGCCGAGAGAAACCCTTAATCCCTAAGCCCATGCTCGCAAAACTTGGAGGCCCCAACATACCTTGAGCCCAAATCCCCAAACCTTACATGTTGCCTTCTAGAAACCTTGATCTCCCTCCCCTCAGGTCTTAATGTTCCCCACTTTGGTGCTCCCTCTTAAGCTTAATGTTGCCTCTCACCGTAAGAAGAATGAGAGAGTAAAAAGGGGGAGAGAGAGAGAGAGAGAGAGAGAGAGAGAGAGAGAGAGAGAGAGAGAGAGAGAGAGAGAGAGAGAGAGAGAGAGAGAGAGGTACTTACCTCGTATAGCCTTAACCCTATATCCCCTCCCCTTCATCCACCATAGAAATCCTAATCTCCTATCATTTTCCCCTAAAACTCTAGCAGTTCCCCCCATAACTATGCCCATCGTAAGCCTTAATGTTGCCTCTCACCTTGACAAAAATGAGACAGTAAAGGGGAGGGAGATAGAGACACATGGAGATAAAGTGAGAAAAAGAGAGCTTACCTCAATAGTCCTAAGACGATGCCCTCATCCCCTTTGTCCATCATAAGAACTATTTCCCCTAAAATCATAGGGTTGCACCCCACAACTTCACCCACGTTGACCTCTAACCACCTATCCTCCAACACTACCCTTGCAAATTGGAATCCACATCTCACTTGAATTCCTTGAGAACCCTAAGCCCTTGCTCCCAAAATTCAATACACCTAGAGAGAGAGAGAGAGAGAGAGAGAGAGAGAGAGAGAATGCATGGTAAATCTTCTACTTGATAGCTTCTCCTCTTAAATCCCCAAACCCTACCCCTTACCTTCTAGAATCCTTGACCCCCCTCCCTTTTGAAGTGGGAGAGGTAGAATGCCCTCAACAAACCTTGAACCCCATCCCCTTAAGTTTGAATGGCCCCCTCTTGGTGCTCCCCTTAAGCCTAAATGCCACTTCTCACTTTGAGTGGCATGAGATTGTAAAAGCGAGAAAAGAGAGGGTGGGAAGAGAGAGAGAGATATATATATATATATATATATATATAGAGGGAGGGAGGGAGGGAGGGAGAGAGAGAGAGAGCTTATGCTCAATAGTCCTAACACCATATCCCCTCATATGTATCCATCATAAAATCCCTAATCCCCTATATTTTTCCCAAAAATCATAAGGATTCACCTCACAATTGTGCCCACTCCAAACTCTAACCCCTTATCTTCTTAAACCATTCTTGCAAACCGTGAACCTAAATCTCACTTAAATTCCTTGAAAACACTAAGCCATTTCTCCAAAAATTCAATAGAGAGAGAGTGTGTGTGCATGTGTGAAGAGAGATAACAAGAGGAGAGAAAGTGTGTGTTTTTGTGTGAGAGTGAAGAGAGACATCAAGGCCCTACCTAGAGGTAGCTTATAGATTTCTTCATGAGGGAGACTTGGGAGGCTTTGAAATAGTCGCAACCTTAGTTTTCTATACATGCACAATAAAAATTGATTGATCGAGCCATCAAGCTTGGCCAATCTAGACATCCTACAAAGAGAAAGGGAGAAAATAAGGGGAGAGAGAGAGAGAGAGAGAGAGAGAGAGAGAGAGAGAGAGAGAGAGAGAGAGAGAGAGAGAGAGAGAGAGAGAGAGAGAGAGAGAGAGAGAGAGAGAGAGAGAGAGATAAGAAACGAAGAATGGGAAGGGGTTAGGTCTTAATGTTACCCACTTTGGTGCTCCCTCTTAAGCCTAACGTTGCCTCTCACCTTAAGTAGAATGAGAGAGTAAAGGGGATAGGGGGGGGGGGAGAGAGAGAGAGAGAGAGGCACACTTACCCGATATAGTCTCAACACTATATCCCCCTCCCCTTCACCCCACATAGAAATCCTAATCTCCTATCATTGGCCCCTAAAACTCTAGTGCTTCACCACATGACTCCGCCCATCGTAAGCCTTAATGCTGCCTCTCACCTTGAGGAAAATGAGGTAGTACAGACACATAGAGATAGAGTGAGAAAAATATAGCTTACCTCAATTGTCCTAATATGATGCTATCATCCCCTTTGTCCATCATAAAAACTATTTTCCCTAAAATCATAGGGATGCACCCCACAATTGCACCCACCTTGACCTCTAATGACCTATCCTCTGATACTACCCTTGCAAACTATGAATCCACATCTCACTTGAATTCCTTGAAAACCCTAAGCCCTTGTTTCCAAAACTCAATACACCTAGAAAACCTTGAACCTGAATCCCAAAATATGTGAGAGAGAGAGAGAGAGAGAGAGAGAGAGAGAGAGAGAGAGAGAGAGAGAGAGAGAGAGAGAGAGAGAGAGAGAGAGAGAGAGAGAGAGAATGAATGCATGGTAAATCCTTTGCTTGATAGCTTGTCCTCTTAAACCCCCAAACCCTACCTATTACCTTCTAGAAACCTTGACCCCATCCCTTTTTTGAAGAGGGAGAGGTAGAATGCCCCCAACAAACCATGAATCAAATGTGTAGACACTATTAATTGCCTTCTAGAAACCTTAAACCCCATCCCCTTAAGTTTGAATGGCCCCCCTCTTGGTGCTCCCCCTTAATCCTAAATGGCACTTCTCACCTTGGGTGGCATGAGATTGTAAAAGGGGGAAAAGAGTGGTGTGGAGAGAGAGAGAGAGAGAGAGAGAGAGAGAGAGAGAGAGAGATTTTCCTTGATAGTCCTAACACCATATCCCCTTGTACGCATCCATCATAAAGACCCTAATCCCCTATCTTTTTCCCAAAAATTGTAGGGATCCACCCCACAATTGTGCCCACTCCAAACTCTAAACTTTTATCTCCTTAAACCATCCTTGCAAACCAGAACCTAAATCTCACTTAAATCCCTTGAAAACACTAAACCATTTCTCCAAAAATTCAATAGAGAGAGAGAGTGTGTGTGCGCGCGCATGTGTGAAGAGAGCTAACAAGAGGAGAGAGAGTGCGTGTTTGTGTGTGAGAGTGAAGAGAGACATCAATGCCCCACCTAGAGGTAGCTTATAGATTTCTTCATGAGGGAGACTTGGGAGGCTTTAACATAGTCACAACCTTAGTTATCTATACATACACAAGAAATATTGATTGATCGAGCCATCAAGCTTGGGCAATCCAAACATCCTAGAGTTCAAAAAGCGGGGAGAGTGTTGGTATGAAGAGAGTGAGAGTTGGGAGAGAGAAAAAATACTAAAACTTAGAGTGAAAAAGGAGAGAGAGTGTGTAAAAAAAGGAGAGACAACGTGTGTGGGGGGAGAGAGAAGAAGAAGAACAAGAAGGAGAAGAAGAAAAGGAGGAAGAAGAGGAGGACTCACAACACAGCTTCATGGGAGCTTCGCACCATGAAGAAGAGAAGGAGGAGGACTCACAATGCAGCTTCACAATAGGTTAACACGATAAGCATCCTAACATTCCACATGCACAAAACACAAAAGAAATGCTAGTATTCTTTTATAGCATTTGAATTTCCAAGGTATCCAAACTTTGTTAGGGATCAGAAATAATATGGTTATGTATCCTCTCATCAATTTGAATGTTCTTATGCATTTTCTATAATTCTATACATGGTAAATAGATTTAACAAAAAGGTCCATATATGTACATGTTTTAAAGATAGTACAAAATTTTGACATCTAAATGTATAAAAAATGGAGAGTTTGCATTGTTACAAGAGATTAATAGTTATTCATCTTCTAGTTGTGTTGCACTATATGTGTCACTAGCTTCTAGCCATTCAATCTTTAAATTAGATAATGTGTGCTCCTCTCTACTATGTATAACTATCATTTAAATGTAGGCCTTGCTTTCCCAACTCTTCAACTTTACTTCTAGTGCATCTACTTACTCTCCTAGATTCATCATAAGTACCATCATCATCTTTTTATATAGTATGAATGTTCTTTTATAGGATTTGAATTTCCAATGTATCCAACCTTTGTTTGGGATAAAAAATAATATGGTAATATCTCCTCTCATCAATTTGGATGTGCTTGTGCATTTGCTAGACTTTTCTTGCTTTCTTATAGTATCAATATTTCTTGCTAAGTTCATGGCTAGTGTGTACTTGCCTACAAATGTATCATCATGCTTTGTTTGTAACTAGTGCATCTCTACAAATAAAACCTATATTGAACTATCATCCTTCTTAACTTCCAAGACTATCACAATCCAAAAGGCATTACCCATTTTATCACCATTTGCTAGCATGACCACTAGCAAGCCCATGGGAATGTTCTTTTGGTGTCACCTTGCCATATTTCTTGTATTTTTAAAGTTATTTCTCCTCATCTTCTATTGCAAAGGTGCATTTCTCACTCTTTGGTTGGAATATTTTAGATGTCATTAGATATTCATTACATGTGATTTTTTACTAGAAAATTTTCTAGGTTAGACAAAAGAATGAACCAGGTACCAAAAAATATTTTACACTTTTCTAGGAATTTTATCTTCACCTTGAAAGGACTCCTCTCACCAAACAATTTCAAACCTTTTGGTTAATATTGTGTCTTAAGAGAACATTTGGAACATTTAACAAGATTCCATACAAAATGGCCAAATCTAATGCAAATTTTGAAAATATGCTTTTGAGTCATGGTCTTTTAAAATGGATTTTCAAAATGCTAAAATTTTATAAATCCGATGTTTTGTAATTCTAAAGAGTAAGCTAACTTCAAGTGCATTTTATATGTTGTGCTTAAAAATAACTTTGCATTATGCAACTATGATCTCATTCTCATTACATTTAAAAATACAAATGTGAAGTTTCTCCCCCCTTGAATGCTTAGTGCAGTCCTTTTCAAATATTTGAAATTTCTCTCCTTGAATGCTTAGTCTAGTCATTTTCAAATATTTTTTAGTGTATTCCCAAATTAATAGTGAACTTTTTCTTCCTCAATGCTTATTCTAGTCATTTTTTATTATCTGATACTCCTATTAAGAACAATTTCATTCTAAAACATTGAATGATGTAAATATGGAAAGTTTATGAGGCTAACATTACTTCATAGAGATGTCCATTGAAACTCCATGTCAATTCTAATACCATATACTCACATACTATCGCATGTCCATGTGCCATACACATGCACTCACTCACATGCATGCACATATGCACACACGTGTGCACACACAAACACTTACTCTCTCTCTTCAATGTTAAGGTTTCTTATAGAAAGATGTTGTCAAAGAGAGAACTAGGGAGAGAGAAAGAGGAGAGAGAAGACTGCAGAAGAGAGAGAAAGACTACAGGAAGAGAGAGAAGAAGAGTGATGAGGAGAGAGAAAGACTAGATTTAGAGAGAAAAAGACATGAAAGAAGGGGAAGCCATAGAAGCTGTGAGCAAGATGGGAGAGAAAGACTGTAATTGTATTAATGTGTCAAAAAGATGTGTAAAATTACATGTTCTCTCCTTTTATGCCAATGTCAGTGTGACATGGCATAATGTCAATATTATTTACATTAAATCCTTATTCTTAGCTTCGTACAATCCATCCCTTCCCAAAAGTTTTTGTCCTAAAAAACAAACCTGAAAGACTAGAAAAGGATAGATGAAACAGAGTACTACTCTGATACAAGGGCTACAAAAATAGCAAAAGCACTAGTTTGTACTAAGTAATGGAGAGGATCATAAGTGGGAAAGGTGAATAGGCCATATGAACATCCATTTTGAAATGGTAAAACTGAAAACTGAACCATCATAACTCCAAGAAAGGACACGTGCAAGAAATACACAGCTTGCTGTCTACTACAGAACCTGTTGTAGTAAAATGGAGATATCTTGGGATAGGCATATCCAAATCAAGTGTGCTATCAATCCAAAGAAAACTCATTAGACATACTTGCAACCCATATAGATATCCTTCTTTTGTAATCAAACCAGAATTGAAGCTGAACCAAAACAGTAAGTGTCCAGAAACTGTCTACAATAGAACCAGAGATAAATGGACTAATTTTCAGCCAAATAAGCCTCTCAAAGATGAAAATTTTGAACCCCAATATGGACTAATGAAGGTGCAAAATCCTGCTCAGAACCTCCTGGATCAAAAGGTATTCCGTCATAATGATTGTCCAAGAGAATAGAATGCCTCTCAACCACATACTCCAATCCACCCAGATCAAATGGATACGATGAAGTATCCCCATAATCAAGTCCATGATCACATCCATAATCCCCCGGATCATAGGGAAGCACAATGCCATCTTCATATTCATGTATGCCCAAATCATGTATTATATCATCATCAGATATGTGCCAGTCATCATAACCATGATCAAGGTACTCATTATCAAATGCATTCAATGGCTGCTGTAAACCTTGATTAAGTGTAAACTGATGCTCAAGAATATCATAATGAGGTTTCTCTAAGAGTCTAAAACCTTCAGCATAACCATCTACATCTGCAAGTGCTTCATGTGATTCATCAATGAAGATGCCATCAGCTTGTACATCTTGCTCATCATTGTTCACTTCTTGTACATCTTCTTGGGCTTGTACATCTTCTTGGTCTTCTTGCTCATCCTCTTGTTGATCATGTTGTTCATTATCCAAATTTTTTTGTTCAGCTTGCTCATTGTTCTCTTCTTCATCATTAGCACTTGGAAAAGAACTCATAATTACATTTGGGTAATCATGAGATATGAATTGATTGGGATATGGGATACCATGGTAGTTATGAACTTGTTGCTGATCAAAGCTAGGAGAGTACTGATAAGCATAACCATTACTGTCACATCCATAAGAACTGGGCTACTCAACTAAGAGAGCTTCACAAGTATAATCATAACTATGTTGCTGAAGAGGTGGATGCTCATAAGCATAAGCATGTTGTCCATAATAGCCATTCTGCTGCCAAGGTTCAATGGAATGATACTCTGCATTATGATATGGTACATCATATTTATAAGAATTAACATGCTGTCCAGATGTACTTGCATACTGCTCATATTCATTTGCATGTTGTTGCTGTTCATATTCATAAGATGCATGTAGATCATAGAGTGTACCATCAGCATATAGATGTTGGCCATAAGCATAAGCATTTGATTCAAGTGTACCATCAGCATATACATGTTGGCCATAAGCATAAGCATTTGATTCAGGCCTTGCTCTTTTTTCGATAACCGCCTTCATAAGAGCAATACATCGATCAGCTAAAACTCCAAGTTTGTCAATATTAGCATGTGTTTGAAGCCAACCTTGTCCAAGTTTGTCAATATTAGCGTGTGTTTGAAGCCAACCTTGTTCACTAGAGCTGGAGCTATTGTTCTCAGCTGCCATTGTAGTCAAGTTTTTGTGTTGGTGAATTTTAGGACCTTTATCCACTGATTGATTTGCAATTGTATCAAGATTGCATTTGGTAAGACCTTTTGAAGTCTGAAAAGTTTAGCTACAGATTTCAAGACATAGCTTGCAAGTATGAGGGCATCATCATCAAGTGTGGAAGAATTGTTTCTGTGTCTTCTTTAGTTATGTTAAGTTGCTTTCTTCTTCAGTTATTCTACCACTATGAACATGTGCTCCAAATCTATAATCCTCAGTCAATTTTGTAGCTCAATTTAACAAGTCTGGAGATTTAAACCTGCTCATTCAAAGCTGTGATGAAAGTGGTCAGTTCCAAGTATAAACACCAATCCTAATGTAATGGATGCCAAAACCACAGCTGGTATTGGTGAATCTAACAAAGCTGTAGGCAATAACCCAACTATGCCCTCGCACACAGCTCATAGCCCAAAGAGATCATCTCCATGTTAAGCAGCAGGCTGTCATCTCAGGAGCCATTGTCCCTGCAACAGCTGTAGCAACAGCCAAGACTCGAAAAAAAATGCATTCAAGGCCATCATTAGAGATGGAAGCTTGGAAACAACTTGTTGCAGAAGTGTGGTACTTTTTTATGTGGGTGTCTGGAGTACTGCTGCATTACTCAAAAGACCTTGTTGTTGTGACTATCATGTTTGCCATGGGCGAGGAGCAAATCTGTGCTCTGAAATATATTAGGTCCCAAATGAGATTGATAAGACAATATTCCCAGAACTGTGTTGTAGTGGCCCCTTGTTTTGGAATGCTTTCAAGTATTCAGTGTGTTATTTTGTAGTGTGGCTTATCAGATCAAGCCAAAGCCATGGAGTCGGAAAACCTGTTGTAGGGGAATTATCACAATTGTTACTGTCTCTGGTACTTCTCAGCTGGATGAGACCTTGAGCCATAGTGCCAGTGAATGCTAGCTACCTTCCTTGACAATTTAACCCCCATTCGTGTCCAAGGGGTACGTTGAACTGCTTCAGAGGTAAGAGATCGAGAGTCTAGCCTTGTTATTGTCAAATGCCATTCTGTGCATCTTGTTAGACTGTGCAAACTTATCTCTGTGTCAATGAGGAGAAGCTGCTAAACTTCCATTTGTATCATGCAATCTCTTCTTGTCTTCATAGAGTCCGATTTACACCTATACCTGCAAGACTTCTCTATCCTCTCTGCTTCCCAGCTGCTTGAATAGTATTTGAAATAAACCATCATACCTCGGGATTTTTTCCATGATCACTTTTGTTCACTGCTCAATCAAACTGCCCTGTTGAGACACTCTCATGGTCCCCTTTTGCAAGTCCAGGGCTTCTTCCTAGCTCACTGAATCGCTATTGTTGATGGCAAAGTGTTCAAAGCCAGATGTCAAGCAATAGAATGAGCTGCAATTGCATATGATTGTATGATCGAATGCTGCTAAATTCCTCCCTTTCTCAACCCCTGAAAGGCCACAACCACTGAAAACAATGAAACGATACGAGTTCTTAGATTTTTGGAAGCTTCAGGCAGAGGTGCTCATGGCTGAATGCAACCTTCTTCGTGTTGAAAAGGAGCTTGCTCTTAGGCGATGGAGACACAGCTACACATGCATGAACAAGAAAGCCTTCATAGGTCAAACTCCTCCATCAATGCCTGTGGAGGAGGATGACAGCTATGACGATTTGATGATAGCTATGACGATTTAATATAGCAGGAGAGCCCACTTCCGCATCAATATGTGCATAGTGACGCAAGATGCCACAAACGCCTGAGACGCCTGCAAAGCTTTTCAAACACTGGCTATGGCACAGTACCGCAAGATGCCACAGATGCCCGTTCAATGCTAAGTGGGGAAAGCAATGTGCTCCTTGATGAGCATGCCTCAAATGAGGAAATGTTATGCAAGGTAGCTATCCGACGAATAGCGGTTCAAGTACAAATAGAGGCAGAGCAGTGGTCTCAAGTGCAGGAGATTCTGCACAATTTGCAAGAAGAAATGGAGGATCTAAATTGAGCACAGGAGATGTGGGAAGAGAGAGATCTTTGGGCTGAAGCGCAGCTCCTATCTCTTAGAGAAATGGTACACGAGTCAAGGTGCCAAGCACAGATTGTAGAGGAAGGAGTTGCAGCCATCACTTCCCCTATTCTCGAGTTTCTTTTCTTTCACAAAGCCATCCGAGCAGAGCTTAGCCATCTTCACAAGGATGCTTTGGCAGTGGATTCTAGCTTCTAGGGTTCCTCAGAGAGCACTCTGAAGCTCAAGTCTCCATTGTTGGCGCAGCCTGCTGTGCACAGTTGCGCCCTCTCATGCCCAGGTGCACGTGCCCAAGCTATGGCTCCTCCGATGCCGATGAACGAGATAAGCACTAGGGCCCCGCTTTTCTTTCCAGCATTGGTAAGGTTTTTCGAGAAGTTTTTGTGGTAGATATCTTTGATTGATGAAGCTAAAGTTGGGTCAAAGAGAGAAAATAGTGATGGCAATGCAGAAGCAGCACCAGCAGGATTAGATGCAGTCAACTGCGAAGGTACTGCTGCGAGAGAAGGAGAGGATGATCTTGAAGTTTCTCCTGCAGTGCAGTATGTAAATCGAGTGTCTATACGTGATGGCAGAACTTCTCATTGGCATTCAGAGCCTAAATATTTTCCTGCAATGACTAGTGGAGATGGACTTCGCCGCCAAGCAAAGCGAGACCAGAGTGTAGTAGCTAACTTCTTCTCAGCAAGGGCTCCACATCTTGCTCACTGTACACATGTTCCACAGGTTGACCTTGAGGGAGATTTCCAGGACAGTGCAAGCTTTGAGGATCTTGCAGGCTACTCACGTGGCCTGAAACTTGCCAAAATGGTGCTCTACGTCTTGTTTATGATGTCTAGGATCCCTTACAGAAGCCATTGCTTCAGGAAGATGAAGGTCTTAAAGGCAAAAGAGTGAAGTTGTTGGCATAAGTCTGGCATGGAAGCTTGAAAGAGAGCTTGGGAAAAGGAAAGGAAAGGCCTCTCTTCAAAAGTAACCCTGACTTAAGCCTTCCCTAACTGCTATTACCACTCTTTTACCAAAATCCCTTCAAAATTGGCATGAGCTTGCAAAATGAGCTACCATCTTTGTTTGTTTGCCTCCATTTTTGGTCCAAGTTCCATTTAAGACTCCAAGAAAGGCTGCCATGGTTTGTGTGGTCTTTAAGAAAGCTGCCATTAATGCTCCTGCCTACAGTACTCCCTTTTTACCTCTGTCTGAGTAACTAGGGTTTCTGACTAAAAGGAGACTAGTTTTGAAAATGAGGAGAGAGAAAAGAAAGGATCTAAAAACTAAGCTCTGATACAACTTGTCAGAGAGAGAAATAGGGAGAGAGAAAGAGGAGAGAGAAGAATGCAGAAGAGAGAGAAAGACTACAGGAAGAGAGAGAAGAAGAGTGACGAGGAGAGAGAAATACTAGATTTAGAGAGAGAAAGACAGGAAAGAAGGGGAAGCCATAGAAGCTGTGAGCAAGATGGGAGAGAAAGACTGTAATTGTATTAATGTGTCAAAAAGATGTGTAAAATTACATGTCCTCTCCTTTTATACCAATGTCAGTGTGACATGGCATAATGTCAATATTATTTACACTAAATCCTTATTCTCAGCTTCTTACAGAAGTCTATAGTAGACATATATATATAGCTAAAATTTGTCATTTAAAAAGTAAAATAATGTATATTTCAAGAACAACATTAGTGGTTGTTAGGTAGGATCACATAGCAAGAGCGAAAGCAACCTACTCCAAGCGGGATAATATCAAAAGTGGGAAATAGTAAAGAAGCTTCAAGAGTCTTGGTCAATGGAAGTCCATCTTAACAAGGAGAAAAGCTAGAATTTGTCCATAGATGCACAAAGTAGGATAGGTAATACACTAGTAATCTTCCAGTAATCTTCTATATGCTTAGCTATCTCTAGTAACCCATTAGAAGTTGGTAAATCATGTATTCTTCACCACATACACTATTGAAACCCTCCAAAGTTGGTATTACCAGAATGATGGCACTATGGCTATCCTCAAATGAATGAACTTTAAGACCTTTAGAATAGAATTCCTTCCCCTTTGCAAGGGAATGAAGGTTGACTTTTGAGATTGTGAGAAAGAAAAAGTAGAAGAAATGCTAGCCAAAGATTCTTCGAAAAACTAGGGCAAACAAAAGACCCTCTGTTTCCACTTGTGAAGCATTAGAAGTTGGGTGGAGCCAACTATCTAATGAATGAGTCAATAAAGACACAATCATTGAAGTGTCTCTAGAGGTATGTGTGAAGGCACAAATTGAAGGCTAGAGTACAGAATGACAAAACAAGAGAAGTTTCTTTTGATTCCCTTGTAGCACTCTTTACAAAAGTCACAATGGCACAACTAAATAAAGGTCCCCTTTTATAAGTCAGATACAGCCTAGAAATGTTAATGACAAACCAACAAATGTAGTCCCATTACCCATGTTTATAGGAGAATACAATGAAGATCCTAATATTCATATAGCAAAGTTTATGGTCATGTATACATCCAATAATGTCAAAACCTCAAAGCACTAGTTGGTGATATAAGAAGAGAGGGACAAAAGAAAGAGGTGTGAGAAAGACTAGAAAAAGAGACAGAAACACAAAAAGGAAAGAATATATCAACCATGAAAGCTATGAGGAGAGAGATGAAGCGAGAAAAGACCTGTATTTATGTCAAAAATGGGTTAAAAAATGATTAGTACCTTCACCTTTTGTACCTGCCTCTACGTACCCTATTTTCCATCTCTAACATCCTTCTTGAGGCACAATGGATGTCAGACTTGAGTCTTCTTTGTTGCTTTATAATCGCAAGAGGGAGGAATCCACTTGGGCAAGAAATTCAAAGATGTATGCAAGTGATTCTTACACAAACCAACCTTCAACTATGCTACCTTCAGATCTTGCATTCACCTCACAAAATCCTTCAAGGGCTTCATAAAGTAGTCAATAAAGAACATCCATCAAGCATGAATTTGCCTCACATATAGCCATCTCTTCCTCCAAATGTATTACGAGATGCACTTGGCTTGTAAGTATGGTTCATGGAAACATCTCTCTATTAAACACACTGCCTCAATCACCAGAATTTAAGCAATTGAAAATGTTGTGGGATCAATTTCTTCCATCAAATGTACCATGAGATGTAGTTGTCTCGTAAGTATGGTTCATGGAAATATCTCTCCGTTAAAGAAAATGCCTCAATCACCAAAATTTAAGCAATTGAAAATGTTGTGGGATCAATTTCCTTTGAGCTAATGTATCTACGAAGAAAGACAAATAAACAATTTATTACCATAAGTAATTGAAACATTCTTCTCATTTTGTAAGTGTGAAAATTCCCTACTAGTATATATGGTTCTTCTCATTTTGTAAGTGTGAAAATTCCCTACTAGTATACATGGTAGACCCCATATATATGCATAGGATCCAGAAGGCAGTTGACCTGGGTCCAATAAGGTAGTCTGAAGAATACATAGTAATTAATCAAGAAAATACACAATGTATATTCAATAGGCCTTGCATAGAGCTCATGGTTGTAAATACTTAAGTTTAGAGCCTTGCCAACTCATCCCATGTGAAAGTGGATGTCCATGTGGTTTTATAAACCATTCCAATCTTTGATAGACCATGATTGTGGTGGAATCCCATTCAAAGGTGCCTCATACTTAGGATGATCAATGGGGAGAAATCTATGGTAGTTCTCATAAATAACCTTCTTTAGAGAAGTTTGTCATGAAGAGACTAATGATGGACCACAAATGGGACATGCATGATAGCTATAGTGTTGAGATGGCAAGCTCAACACATGTGGACATGGATGATGGACCGCCTGGTTAGATGGGTCCACACGTCTACACTTAGCACGTCGGTGGTCATTATGACTCTCACATGGCCACTGACTCATTACTTATTATATTCAGGTTGTTACACCTATTTACAGCTGGCATAGTTATAGCGCCAGTCGACTAGTGTAGTCGGTTATGCATTGTTTGACTTAGTAGGCCACTTTCCTTTTATGTTGTATCTTATCTATACTTTGTGTACATTGTAAAGTGTGTGAAAGAAGAAGAAGAAATCAGCAAGAAAACGTTTTGGCCTCCATCTCTCTTCTTGTCTCTTGAGTGAGCTTCTCCTTGTGCATTCTGTGTGTGTTCGGCGCAACATCTTGAACAATCCCCTCCACCACGCGATTCTTGACATGGTATCAGAGCCCCACCACTGAGAGAGGCTGATTTCGAAGGTTGAAGCAAAGGGGAAGAAGCAAGGTTCGAGCAAGCAAGCTACGGGTAAGAATCTCTCCCATTCTTCCACTTCTCTTGGATAGTGCCTGTGGAGGCACCGGAAGCAGGGCAGAGCAAAAATCTCAGATTGCAGTGAGATTTGGTGTGCGCGAAGAGCGCTGTGTATTCTGCAGATAAGCCCTTTAGGGCTTGCCCGCAGGTATTTTGGGCATCTGAGGCCGTTTCAGGGCCCATTTTAGAGTCGCAAGGTTGCAGACAGCAGTTTCAGGGTACGCTGTGACTTCGACTGTATTGACCGAACGTGGGTGCGCAGGTTACAGATTTCAGATCTGTAAGTTCAAAGGTGTTTACCGGTGAGTAAACACAAGGTTTATTTGCAAACTGGTTGCAGATTGCATGTATTGTTGAGCAGACAGTGAAAAAGGCTGTCTGGTGTATTGTTGTGCACTACAGGTCAAGGGTTGCAGAAGATTTGCTTGCAGTTTGGTATTAATTTTGTGATAATGGCAGAGAACAGTGGAAGCCCCATCATTGAGAAGCTCGACAAGAACAACTACCCTTCATGGAAGTTCCGTGTCACGAACTTCCTTATTGGAAAAGGCCTCTACGAGTTCGTTTCAGGTGAAGAAAAGGAGCCGGAGGTGAGTGATCCTCCAACTGCGGAAGAGACAAAGGCACGAAAAGAATGGAATGCAAAGGATAAAAAGGTCATGTATTGGTTGTCTGCAGTAATTGACAATAATATGCTGGGACACATTAGAAATGCAGAGAATGCATATGCAGCTTGGACCATACTTGAAAGTATGTTTTCTGTAAATACAAAGGCACGAAAGATTCAACTCAAGCAAGAGTTGAATACATTAAAGAAAGGGAAGATGTCTATCAATGAGTATGCACTGAAGGTAAGAAGCATTGCAGATGCATTGGCAGCGATTGATGCAATGCCCGATGATGATGATTTGGTGTCGTCTACCTTGGGTGGACTTAACAATGAAAAGGCTTGGAAGTCTTTTGTAACTTCCGTATATGTCAGAAAGCCATTTCCAGATTTCGATGAATTGGTCTCCCTTATGATCACTGAAGAGATCAACATGCAGAGTGAGACATCTGAAAGAAGTGGTGAACAGGTCCAAGCTTTCTACTCCAGTTCTGGAAGGGGACGTGGCAGGTTCTCTTCAAGAGGCCGTGGTACAGGCCGTGGAAGTGACAACCAGCAAAACAGATTGAATCAGCAATTTGGCGATATGCAGGTTTCAGGAGGTCGTGGTAACTTTAGAGGCAGGGGGAGCTTTAGAGGAAGAGGTGGATGGCAGAACAGAGGTTCTAACAACTCTGGTATTGTGTGCCACTACTGTGGCAAAACAGGTCATATTGCAGCCCAATGTTATGCTAAGAGAGATGATATCCGCAGTGGTAAGTTGCAGCAAGGAAACTATGCATCGTCTTCAAGACAGAATGAAGACAAAAATGAACGTTTGTTCGTTATGCAGCATATGCTGAATGCTGTTACAGGAAAGGGAACACATGAAGATGTTTGGTATGTTGATTCAGGTGCATCCAATCATATGACCAGCCATGCAGAATGGTTTGGAGAGATGCAAGATTTGCAGAATGCAGGTTATGTGCAGACGGGTGATGACTCATGCCACCCAATTTCACACATTGGAAAAGTTCCCTTGTCCTTGCATGATGGTAAGACAAAGAGTCTTTCAGATGTATTGCATGTGCCATCTATTACAAAGAACTTGGTGTCAGTCGGTCAAATGGTAGAGCAAGGGCTGCAAGTCAGATTTAATGCAAAGGGCTGCTTTGTAGAAGATTTCAATGACAAGTGCAGATTGGTAGCAAAGGGAAGTAGAGTTGGACGTATGTTCACTCTAGATGCTGGAATTCCTACTATGAATGCGGCTATGTATGCCAAAGGAAAAGGTGTTGTTGCAGACATTGAAATTTGGCACAAACGCATTGGACATGCAAATGTACAAAGGCTGAAATTAATGCAGTCCAAAGGGTTGGTTACAGGTTTGCCTACATTTAAAGTTGCAGAATTTCAGAAGGTTTGTGAAGCATGTCAGTTTGGTAAGCAGGCAAGACAACCCTTTTCACATGACAGAGATGTAAGCAGGAATATCCTTGATGTTGTGCATACAGACATTTGGGGGCCTACACAAAATGTATCTCTTGGAGGTAGTTCATACTTTGTCACATTCATTGATGATTGTTCTAGAAAGCTGTGGGTATATTTTATGAAGGAAAAGAGTGAAGCTTTTGAGCACTTTAGAACTTTCAAGGCTGCAGTTGAAAGAGAAACAGGCTTGAAAGTAAAGTGCCTGAGGTCAGATGGAGGGGGAGAGTACCTCTCAAATGAGTTCAGTGATTTTCTGAAGTCTCATGGGATAAAGAGACAGTTCACATGCAGGTATACCCCACAGCAAAATGGGGTTGCAGAAAGGAAAAACAGGCATATTGCAGAAGTTGCACGCGCCTTGATGGCTGAAAAGAATATGCCTAAGCATTTTTGGTCTGAGGCTGTTCATACTGCTGTTTATATTATGAACAGAACTCCCACAGCTGCAGTTCATGGTATGACCCCCGAAGAATGTTTTACAGGTAAGAAACCTGATGTTTCACACTTGAAAGTATTTGGCTGCATTGCGTATGTTCATGTGCCTGATGAGTTGCGGAAGAAACTGGATCCAAAGGCTGAAAAGTGTGTCTTTATTGGATACTCTTTAGAGCAGAAAGGGTATCGCTGTTACAACCCTGTCACATGTAAGTTCAGAGTGAGCAGGGATGTCATCTTTGATGAAATGAGCAGTTGGTATGCATCTAGTGGTGATGCATTGGATGTTGATGATGATCATGACACTCATGTGCAGGCTGAAAGGCAAGAATCACGGACTCTTAGTGGACCAGAGACATCATCTGGTAGTCCTTGGTCTGGGAGACTAAGGAGTACCTCTACATCTTCGAGTGCATCTAGTAGCACTACAGGTAAAGACAAAGGAAAGAATAAAGTGTCAGAAGGCATTGATGCAGTTCTTGATGGAGACTCCAGTGGCTCAGAGAGCTTGGATGATGAGCTTGGCATTCCTTCAGTGAGGACTCCAGGTGTGCAGAGAGCACGCGTTAATGCAAAGACTCCATTGAGTGATCCAGTGGTACGCAGGTCTAGCAGGGTGAGATACCCTGTTAAAAGATTTGGTTTTGAAGGTTATGCAGCTCACCATTATGCTTATATGGTGAAAATAGTTGAGGATGTTGAGCCCACATGTTTTGAGGAGGCTGTTGGTCATGCTCATTGGGATGCAGCAATGGATGAGGAGATGGCTGCATTAGAGGCCAATAAGACTTGGGATCTAGTATCATTGCCAAAGGGAAAGAAAGCTATTGGATGTAAGTGGGTTTATAAGATTAAGCACAATGCAGATGGTTCTATTAGCAGGTACAAAGCTAGGCTGGTTGCAAAAGGCTATGCCCAGACATATGGCATAGATTATGATGAGACCTTCAGTCCAGTTGCTAGGATGGCAACTGTCAGATGTGTGATTGCTTTGGCAGCAGCCAAAGGTTGGAGGTTGCAGCAAATGGATGTAAAGAATGCCTTCTTGCATGGTGATTTGCAGGAAGAAGTGTATATGGATCAACCAGCAGGTTATGAAGATTTAGAGCATCCCACCTATGTGTGCAGGTTGAAGAAGGCACTTTATGGGCTCAAGCAAGCACCTAGAGCATGGTCTGACAAGATTAGAGAGTATCTTGTCAATATTGGCTTTTATGTTTCTGATGCTGATCACTCACTTTATGTGAGGAAGGGAGATGCAGGTTTGGTCATCATAGTCATCTATGTGGATGACTTGATTATTACAGGTGATAGTGCTAGTGGGATTGCTGAAGTCAAGGGCTGTTTGAAGATGAAGTTTGAGATGAAGGATTTAGGTGAACTAAGGTACTTCCTCGGCATTGAGGTGATCAGATGTGATGATGGTATATGGCTGTCCCAAAGACAATATGGCTTGGATATGTTGTCCAAGTATGGTATGACTGCATGCAAACCACTTTCAGTCCCATTGGAGCAGAATGTGAAGTTGAGTGCTGATGTTGGGGATGAGATAGAAGACCCTACTATGTTCAGGAGGATAGTGGGGAGTTTGATCTACATGACCATTACAAGGCCAGACTTGAGCTACGCTGTTGGTCTTGTGAGTCAGTTTATGCAAGTACCTAGAAAGCCACATTTGGATGCAGTCAGACGCATATTGAGATATGTGAAGTCCACATTACATTATGGACTTCTCTATGAGGCAGGTACAGATGTACAGGTGTTTGGATACACAGATGCAGATTGGGCTGGTAGTATGTCTGATAGAAGATCTACCAGTGGATACATGTTCTCTCTTGGTAGTGCAGCAGTTGCTTGGAGCAGCAAAAAGCAATCTACAGTTGCTTTGTCGAGTACAGAGGCTGAGTACAGAGGTGCTGCTGTTGCAGCATGTGAGGTAGTATGGCTGCAAAAGCTATTGGCTGATTTGGATGTGCAGGTGGAAGGTCCAGTTGTCATTTATTGTGACAACATGAGTAGTATACAGTTGGCTAGGAACCCTGTGTTCCATGCCAGGACAAAGCATATTGAGGTACACTACCACTTTGTGAGAGAGAAGGTACTAGCAGGTGAGATTGACTTGGTGTATGTCAGCACACAGGATCAGATAGCTGACATCTTCACGAAGGCATTGGGTACAGAGAAGCTTCAAAAGTTTCGAAGCTTACTTGGAGTTGCAGAGATGGAGTTGAGCTTGAGGGGGAGTGTTGAGATGGCAAGCTCAACACATGTGGACATGGATGATGGACCGCCTGGTTAGATGGGTCCACACGTCTACACTTAGCACGTCGGTGGTCATTATGACTCTCACATGGCCACTGACTCATTACTTATTATATTCAGGTTGTTACACCTATTTACAGCTGGCATAGTTATAGCGCCAGTCGACTAGTGTAGTCGGTTATGCATTGTTTGACTTAGTAGGCCACTTTCCTTTTATGTTGTATCTTATCTATACTTTGTGTACATTGTAAAGTGTGTGAAAGAAGAAGAAGAAATCAGCAAGAAAACGTTTTGGCCTCCATCTCTCTTCTTGTCTCTTGAGTGAGCTTCTCCTTGTGCATTCTGTGTGTGTTCGGCGCAACATCTTGAACAATCCCCTCCACCACGCGATTCTTGACATATAGGTAGAGAGACCTGAATTAGTCCTAAAGAACACAATGATATACATATATAGAAATTTGTTTAGGATTTTCATAATTGAACATTCACCATACCTTGGGTGTCAAGAATCGCATGGTGGGGGGACTTGCTCAAGATGCTGCGCCGAACACACACAGAATGCACAAGGAGAAGTTCACTCAAGAGATAAGAAGAGAGATGGAGGCCAAAAACGTTTTCTTGCTGATTTCTTCTTCTTCTTCCACACACTTTACAATGTACACAAAGTATAGATAAGATACAACATAAAGGAAAGTGGCCTACTAAGTCAAACAATGCATAACCGACTACACTAGTCGACTGGCACTATAATTATGCCAGCTGTAAATAGGTGTAACAACCTGAATATAATAAGTAATGAGTCAGTGGCCATGTGAGAGTCATAATGATCACCGACGTGCTAAGTATAGATGTGTGGACCCATCTAACCAGGTGGTCCATCATTAATGTCTGCATGTGTTGAGCTTGTCATCTCAACACTCCCCCTCAAGCTCAACTGCATCTCTGCAACTCCAAGTAAGCTTCAAAACTTTTGAAGCTTCTCTGTACCCAATGCCTTCGTGGAAGTTGTCAGCTATCTAATCCTGTGTGCTGACATACACCAAGTCAATCTCACCTGCTAGTAACTTCTCTCTCACAAAGTGGTAGTGTACCTCAATATATTTTGTCCTGGCATGGAACACAGGGTTCCTAGCCAACTGTATACTGCTCATGTTGTCACAATAAATGACAACTGGACCTTTCACACATTAGGGGAGTTTTGAGGTCTTGAAAATGCCCTGTAAGAGATCTTAGAGAGAGAAAACAATTTACGAAATAAAATTATTTTATAGAATTTTTAAAAGGTTTATATTTTGGTAAGTTAAAATATCAAAATTTGTTAATAAGTCATTGTCATGATATTCTCGTGGTCACATCAAACCTAGAAATCTAGGTCGCCATAAAGTTGGCAAGGTTGTCATAATGAAGATCTTACCTCTCCTCATTAAAGTGAAAAGTAATATTCAATTTGAATTTTGGTGGATACTCGATTGCCTCCCTCCATCATTTCTCCATCATTTCTCTCTTCTTTTTTTCTCCTCCTTAGTAGTCTCTTCTTTGTTTTCGTTCTTGCTTCTAATCATATCCTTAGCTATGGATCAATCACCCAATGATCTCTGTAACTCAGCTATGGATCAATCATCTAATGCTATCTGTAGCTCTCATAAAAGACCTCTCTATCATCTTCATATTGAGTTGGACAGTGAGTATGAACCAATAAGAAAGAGAACAAAATCTATCACGGTTACAGAGTCTATGAAACATATACTGAGGTTTGAAGGAAAGAAGAATATTGATCTTTGGTTAGATGGAAGGCTATATCCCAAAGATCCTAGCAGAAATAGCACTCCTCATTTCTATAATAGCTCGTCATTAATGAGGTTTATTGGTGATGGCTACAATGGATTTTTAGGTTATACACTTAATCTTGTTGCAGAAAAGGATATCCTTGGACTAGAGAATCATCTTTTGATGAAACACAATATAGAGTTGTTGCAGAAGCTAGAGGATTGTCAACAAAAAATTCATTCATTGGAAAAGCGTATCAAAGCTTATCAACGAAAGCAAACTTTATTAGGCCTTCGAAATCAACAAAGAGCTCTTAAAAATATTGAGAATCTCAAACGAGGAGGAGGAGGCTGTGGTAAAAGAATCCAAGCAGCAAGGTATATATTTTTTCACTTAAAAAATCTTAAATATGGCTTTATTTAAACTACTTGCATTGATTTGTGATGTTAATTTTGCTTAGATCTCTTTTACAACCAAATGCAAGTGAAAGAGATTCTTTAAAAGCAGCTTAGTTTTATTATCATCTTCTTCCTTCAGTAGTTTCAAAGGATATTTTGGAGAAGAAGAAATTTAAAAAGGCAAAGAAACAATGCTTGGAGTCATTTGTAAAGGATCATTCTTTGGATTCTGAGTTAGTACAGAAGACACTGGATAGTATTGGTATCAGTCGAGATGCTTATATGCAACTTTTCTAGCTTTTACAATCAAATATGAAGCAAGGACAAGTACGCAATTGCATACTTCCGAAGCCATTTGTGGTTAGGACTATCAGACAGAGAGTTAATAACAAAGTGATGGAGATTCTAGGTGAGCCTTTTCATATCAAGGCTAGCTTCAAGGGCAAGAAAAAGGAGGTTACATTCAATGAATTTAACAATATTTTCCTTGACTTGCCCACCCTACAATGCTTAATGATCAAATTTTATGACTTGTCAGTAGCAGAGGCACAGAGAGTGGCTAGATTTGTGATTAAACTTGATGAAAGTGAGATTCTGAAATGTAAAAAATTGGAGAGAATCTCTATCACCTTGATGAATAGAGCACTTTCGTCAGGTCATTGCAATCACTCAACATCATTTAGTGTTCAATCTGAATATAACATCTGGTGGCTAGGAGCATTTGAGGTAGATACTGAGAATTTTGATATACTATATTGGGTTTTTCATCAAACATCAATACCTAATGTTATTCAAAGGCAACAAGTAGGAGAAGAGCTATTTGTTGAAGGATTTGGGAGCTACAGGATTGAGTGGCACATAGCTGGTGACCTAAAGACACTCAAATGTATGTATAATGTATCAAAGGGAGCTAACTCGAGATCTCCTTGCTTATACTACATGTCACCAGCTGCAGAGTTAAACTCAAGCAATTGGAATAGAGCTCCCTCTAGGCACAATAAGGATCCATAGTTTAAACCAGTCTTGGATATTCCTTTAGCAAATGCCCATATTTGTACACTTCATGCACTTTGCAGGATAATTGAAAAGCTTGTTCATCTCTATATAGGATTTGCATGGAAGTTGAAGCCATTATCAACTAGAACAGATGCTATAACAAAGGTTGAAAAAGTTCTCTCTGCAATTGGTTTGTATGGTGGCAATGTTGTTATTGAACCAGATCTTCAAAAGTCTAAGGATGGTAATTGTGTCCCAAAAAAACCATCTATTGGTGGAGTGAAGGCTAGAAGGTTTCTAGGCTTTCATGGGAGACTTGGCAAGATAAACTCGAGAAATGGTGGCTCAACTATTAAATTTAATCAGTGGAAATCCCTACATAATGTAGTTAAGGATCACACTGATAATGGACAAGCTCGAAATAGAAAAGATAAAGTTTGGGAAACACTAGACAAAGTGTTTTTTAATTGTGATAAGACTGAATGGAATGATGATGAACTCAAAGACTTTAAAAACCAATTGAACCTTTTCAAAAAGGCGATGACAGAAGCTTGGGGTGATCAACACTTTACTCACTACATGGCAAGAAGTTTGTATATGTTTGTTTCTTCATTGTCGAACTCATATAATGTTTTTTAATAACTTTCTTTATTTGTTGACTATGCAGCATATTCTATACAACCATGCTCCATACTTTATTAAACAATATGGATCTCTATCTATCTGGTCAACCCAAGGTATGGAAAAATCACATTATCAAGCAAGAACAAAATTTTTCAAACACACAAGACATGGAGGTGGAAGACACAAAGCCAACAGTTTATTAGAGGTCTTTCAATGGTTCTATCGACAAATTTGGCATAAATTCAAGCTTAAAGATACAACCACATCAAGCAATACATCATCTTTAGCAAGGACTATACAAATTGTTACCCAAAGAAGAAAAGATAGATATTTAAATTCTTACGCAAAGCAAATATTTACAGAATGGTTACAAATCAAACAAAGAGTTGGGAAAAGATGGGTTTCAAGAAACCCTTAATCTTTGGCATCTTCTAGTCTGATTGTCTTGCAGAAGAGTCCTTAGTTTCAGGCACCTCAACAAGGCCTTCAGAGGAGTCCTTGGTTTCAGGTAGCTCGACAGGGCCTCTAGAGGAATCTATTGTTTCATCCCACTCAATAAGACCTCTGTATTTCAAAAACTCTTGTTTCCCATAGCCTGGAAGAAGCTTCAAATTCTTACTATCTCCTACATAAGAGAGCAAATAGGAGCCAAGAACTCCAAAATATCTAGCTCTAGATCCACTGTATCCAGGCATGAAGCCAAAAACTCTTATGGCTTCTTCCTTCTCCACCAAAATGATCTTGTCCAAACCTCTACTGAAAACTTGAGATCCAATTACCTTTGAGATAGCTCTCAAAGCCATCATTAGTAGACTTGGAGAGCTTGACAATCTACTATGATATATTACAATTGTTTGATTGTTTAAGTTTCCAATATAATGGCCAAGGCTTTGATTTTTTCCAAGCTTCATTGGCCTAGAGCCCTTGGCCCTTCCAAGAAAGTTGTCCAGATCTTCAATCTCAATCTACAGAACAAACCACAACAGTACAAGATATAAGATATTTATCTATAATGCATAATAAAATCTAACATAAACTCAATGGGTAACTTCAAATTATATTTCATACCTTAGGGTGTTCGTCTTCTTCAAGAAGACTATCATCATAAAGATTTATTGAACTCTTGGGCTTCTCATCTAATGGAGACTTCAATCTCTCTTCATACCCTACATCATCAATATGAAGTTTCTTCTGGACCTGCAAGAACTTTTCTTTTGTAGGTAGCCCCCCCTTTTCGTATTCTATGATTTGATTAATACATGTATGTAAGGCTATAGAGCTATCTTGGAAATTCTCTCCCTCAACATCAAGACTTGCTAGTGGTTCTTGTTCATAACCTATAAAATTCATGTCATTTTTGCCCCAACCTGCAAGGATTGCTAAGCAATAATCTTCTCTAAGATCAAAAAGATGTTGAATATCATTTAGCAACACATATATCTTCTTGTTGATAAGATAAGTGGGAAATGTTGGAACACATGCAAGAGGACCTTCTTCATCAACCTGTGCACTTGGCTCGATCTCCTTTTCTTCCACCATTGTGATATTGTCACTCTTGAATAAACCTACATCAAAACCTTGGACAAGTTGATTCTCAACATCTTCTTGGAACATCTCCTCCTTCTCTTCGACCTCCTTATCCATACTTGCAATATCCTCTAGCTTTCTCTGTTGGTCTATATCTGGAGAAGAATTTTCCATGTACTGAAGATACACAATAAATCCAACATCCTTGTGGATCAGAAGGCATTGGTGTTGGTACCTGTGGAAAGGGCAACATGTTTCTTTCTTTCTGAATTCCTCATCAATGAGGTTGAACTTGCCTAGCAAAGCTGACCTGGATGTACTGGTGGCTCCCATGACATCACTATAATGAACAAATCCATTGACTTCCAAACCTTGCACATGTCTATCATAAAAACAGCTGTACTCCTTAAGTTTATCTTCAAGATCCTTCAATAACTCCTTCAAATCAAAAGGAACATTGAAAATTTCCCTGATATAGCCAAACTTGGAAGAATTTCCAGTGATGTGTAAGAAATCAAAGAGCCTATCATCAAATGTCTCAATTATCTCCTCCTCATCCATTCCTTCTAGAGATAGCTTCCTCTTTGTCATCTTGACCAGGACAATATTTATCCCTGAAAAAAAAGTAGAATAGAACCAATATCCAATAAAACAAGATGGAACCATGGAAAGAGGCCCCAAAATTGCATTTTCCATGACAAAAAAATCAAAAAAGGAGAAATTCTTTTAGTTGACCGGTGAAACGCGAAAATTAAAGTGTCCAAGGCAAATGCCTGTGAAGAAATTGCGTTTCACCGGACACTACCTTGAAGAAAAAAATTATTTCAATATCTCGCCGGTGAAACACGATACTTAGCAAAATATCACTAATAGGGACATTATTTTGCGTTTCACTGGTCAAAAGATGAAAATCAAGAAGAGAAACATGAACTATAAATTAATTCTATGGAAACACATAAATTTATGATAAAATCCTTTCTGGAAAAGCTATGTTGCTTTTAAAAGATACAAAGCACATAACATCTGTAATTATTCAAGTGTTATTAAAAATTCTTTTTATATTAATCAAATTTATTTTGTTAAAATACTTGTAATAAAAATTTTTTGTTAGCTATCAAAGATTGTTGAACTGCTCTCCACACAGGAAGCAAGGACCTTGAAGGGAAGTTGAGACGAAATTTCGGCAGAAAAGAAGACAATGTCGGAGAAATGGCTTTGAAATGCTTTTATATTGACTGTTAAGCATGTGGTGATAGTTCCAACAAAAAAGTTTGTGTAATAATGGAAAAATACGTGCACACGTGTCTCACTTAACACACCATATCAAACTCTTCAGAAGACGTGCGCACTCTCTTTTTTCAAAAATACGTCACACGTGTGTTACATAACACTTTTCCAAGTTAAAAAAAAATTCCGGTAAGCGAGAATACGTCACACGTGTGTTATTAATACTTTGCCAAGAACGTTGAGTCCATGCAAATTCATCGCCTTTGCCTTTCATCGCATTTCCAGCAAGCAGAAAACATTGCTACTCCGCCTTTATCTTTGGTGTTCCTTCCAATCTCCAAGCATTTCATTGCTTCCCCAACAAAGGAAACCTTCGAGCATATTGTCGTCATTAGGCTGAGATTGTGAAGAACAAGCTAAAAAGAAGGTATGGTTTCTGCATCTTGCTTTTCAATAACAGGCTCCATTCAATGCATTCTTTTGATATTTTTCCTTAATCCTTTATGTTATTATGAGCTTATCACCACTATAAAAGAATTTTTTCCACAGTGGGAGCATTCCTTAATGTTGTGGAGATTTAAGGAAATCTTCAAACTTCTTCCCTAATTCTGTGGATATTTTATGTAACTTTAAAAGCTTTCCTTAGATCAAAGCTCTTTTTTCTTGGTTTTGTCGATTTTTATGCTATTCACGAGTTGTCCGGTGAAACACGAAAATAAGGTGCTTCAAGGAGGTCTCCTGGCTTAAATTCGCATTTCACTGGACACAATGGACAACAAGTCCGGTGAAACGTAAAAAGAAGCAGCGGCAAGGAGGCGCCTTGCTTGACACTCGCATTTCACTAGACACGCTCGAGAAAAATTTAGTTGAAACGCGAAAACGACATGCAGCATGGATACCTCTTGTCTAGGACTCGGGTTTCGCTGGACATGTTGGAGAAGTAACATGTATTTTTTTGGCAGATGGCTAGGACTAAGGCAACAGCAAGAAAGGAGAAGATTGATCCTAGGGATTTAGCATCAAAGATTCATCAGTCTTCAAAGCCTCAGAAGCTCTCTAGAAAGTCAAAGCCAAAGAGAAAGTTTTCTCAAAATGTCAGGTGCCTAAGGGAGATTAGGAAGGCAGTAAAGGCTCTTGACAATGCAATTTCAAAGTTGTCTTTTCAGAGGCTTGTCAGGGAAATTTGTGACAGATATAGTTTGGATAGTTTCAGATGGACAAGAACAGCTCTTAATTGTATACAAGAAGCTACAAAGGATTTTTTAGTTGAGTTTTTTCAAGATGCCTATATTTGTGCTGCTCATGCTCATAGGCTCACACTCATGGACAAGGACATGGTAATTCTTAGGAGGCTAAGATATAGATTTTCAAAGGTCCTTGAGCCAATTCCCCTCACTGATGTGAAGACATTTAATATCCTTAATGTGCCCCCAGCTAGGAGAAAGAAAGATGATTCTGGTCTTAGGGTTGAGGATGTCACCCATGAGAAGGATACAAGGCAACATGAAAAAGAAGAGAAAGCTAAAGAGGAATAGGCATATAAATGGAGAGAGTATAGGAGGAAAAGGGTTGAAGAAAGGGAAACAAAGCAACTAGAGTCCTTTGAAAATGAGCTAGCTACCCTTCTTGAAGCAGCTAATCCAAAAGGATTCAGTGTGTTTTGTTTCTTACCTGGTGACTTATGCAAAAGAACTGAGGTTATCTCCTTTGATACTGCATGTATTCAGATTCTTAAGGATAAAAGAAGAGAAGTAAATGACAGTATTATTCTTGTTGGCCTAAGGTATGTCATCCATAATTACTTATACTTTTTGATATTTTTTTAACAATAAGATTTTTCTTGTTTATACTCACTATTTCTATGCCTTTTCTAGGTGTATAATGCATGAGTTTCCTTTGGATATACAACAAAAAATTGAGGTTCTTGATCCATCTATCTCATTCTTTATGAGGAACGAGCTTGATACAAGTTTTATTGAGCACTGGCTCAATTTGATTGACTTCGATACTTTGGAGCTCCTTATAATTCCATATAATGAAAAGTAAGTGATTCAATATTCTATTAGTTTTTGAGATTTTATCCTACTAATTTGTTGAGATATGATTGCTTTTAGTTCTCATTGGAGCTTGATTGCAATAGACCTTGTGGATAAGCAATGCTTTTTAATCAACTCTATGAAAGGAAGCCATGGAAATGCTAAATTGTAAGTTATATTATCCAAGGGCTCCTTGATATTTCAATTTTTTTTTTTGTAAGTACTCTAAATTTCAACAGCCAAAAGATTAATTGAAGAGCTAGAGAAAAGACTCCCTATGTCGTCTGATTTGCTTGCAACAATGCAATATAGACAAGTTGCGGTAAGTTATTCATTAAAATAATTGAAACATGAGTTTATTCTATGAACTACAATTTGTCCTCTTTATAGTTTTACTTTGTGTTGGTGGTTGCAGTGTCCCCATCAGGATGATAGCCATTCTTATGGTTGGAGGGTGATTGCAAATGCTAGAAGAATGGTTAACTTTGTTTATCTTAATGATGATAAACATGTAAAGGTAATATGAAAGATGCTAAACTTTAAGATAGATATTAATTGCTAATAGTTCATTGATGATAAAAATATAGTCTATTGTAAGAACAATAATGAACTAAAACTCTTTTTTCTATAAATGTGTGATAGTTTTCGAAGGATTGCTATACATCTGAGCATGTTTGGTACGTCAGAGCAAAGCTCTTGAAGTATATAATGGTCAATTGTATACAACTAACAACAGAGATTGGTGGAGATTTGCACCATGAAGGAGATGTGGTGCCTATAACCACAGAAGGCAAAGCCACAGCTTCAACACCTTCTATATCTAAGACATCAAAGAAAGGCAAAAGGACTCCTAGAAAGGATAGTTCTCCAAAAAAGAAATAGCTTTGCCATATCGCCTTGTAAGCCTTCATATATAGAAATTTGCCCTTCAGCCCTTGTATATCTCATAGAGATGGCAGATAGACATCTGCTACAAAATTTGTACATATATTTTATATTGATAGTAAAGATATCTTTTCTTGAATGTCCTTGTAGTGTATATTATTTTCTCTCCTTTTCGATATCTGCAAAAAATAAATTACAAATGTTTGTTAGTTAGAAAGTGAGATCTTGATATACATCTAAGTAGATATAATATGATGTGAAAACTTACTCATTTCTTGTCAAGTTGGAATACAAAGGAGCATGGTAGTTCAATGTCTTCATTTTGTAAATCCATCCTCACTTGATGTAGCGTACATGATTTTCTGATCTTTAAGATTGCAATAATATCCTCGTTGAACCAAATATCAAGATCCACTATAGGATCCTTGCTAAAATCATTAAGATTCTGGTCTAAAGCAAATAGACTACTACCAACAAAATGCTATCGACTATAGTAAAAGCTAAGGATAAAATTTTGAGTAGCAATCATATATTTACAAGCTATAGAGTCTTGATCTATCTTACATATAATTTTTCCTTCTGTCCTTGTATCCCATCCTTCATCAACAAATTGTATGATATGATCATATGTTAGTCTCTTCACTGAAAGCATGGTTTTTGTTATTCTTATCTCCATATTAGAGAAGAAATCAATAAATATATTAATAGGCATAATAAAGTAACCTTGCTTAGCCTACTTGAGATATTAGATTTTAGTGCTTTCTAGATCTTAGAAAATATCTTACATCTATAGCCCTCACTAGTAGCTGGACTTGGCAAAGGCTACTCAAAGCTTGAAAAATCTGGCAAAGGAAGGAGTTTTATTGATCCCCATTGGCAATGCCGCATCGGAATAACATAAGAATGGTCATAAAAGAATATTCCATTCTCTGCAAGCTCTGTCTTCTTTCTGCCTCTATACATTTCTTCTCCAATTAAACCATGTATAGCATCAATAACATCAATAATAGATTCCACTGGTTGCCATTCCTCAAGATTAGAGGGATAGACATCTACAAGACAAGCAAATATTATAATGGAAAAACCTAAACCATGTTTAAGAAAGGAAAAACTTTAAGAATCAAATTCTTACAATTTGGTCTATGCATTGGAAGCTTTGAAGATCCAGGTTTCAAACACAGCTCTCTATGCATGAACACATGTTGCACTAGTACCTCTTTGATGCTATTCTTATTTGCTCCAAGCTTAAAATCTCGGATTTTGCCCTTCCAAGGAGAGATAAATGAGCTCTCATGTCTTTGCCTTTTTCCATGTTTTGCTTGTTGCATGGTGATCCAACTACCTTTGCTAATGATAGTAGGAATCCATCTTCCATCAGTTTGGAATGAGTTAAACACTGATATGGATGTGATTTGGGAGCTTGGACGCCTTGTTGAAGGTTGAATTTCTGTATCCATGGTAGAAGAGAGAGATACATGCAGAGAGAGAGAGAGAGAGAGAGAGAGAGAGAGAGAGAGAGAGAGAGAGAGAGAGAGAGAGAGAGAGAGAGAGAGAGAGAGGACTAGGCTACCATAACGGAGGGAAAAAAGTGAGCGCCATGCTTTTCACCAATTTGAATTTCAATTACATCAGTCATTATCATTAATCTAGAAACATCATTAAATAAAAGTAGCCGAGACTCTATGCCATTAATGCAAAATTTGTCATAATCACAAATATAAGAGACTAAAAATACATAATAAAAATACAAATTCATAATATTATTATATTTATATATTTTTGTAAAATGATTTTTAAAATTTTTTTAAATAGAAGTTCCGTTATGGAGGCTTTGCTCTTATTGGTCTAGATCACTCTCTCTCCACATCCTAAAAGGCATTTTTGAGACCTCAAAACTCCCCTAATGCCTGCACATCTAAATCAGCCAATAACTATTGCAACCATACTACCTCACAAGCTGCAACAGTAGCACCTCTATACTCAGCCTCTATACTTGACAAAGCAACTGTAGATTGCTTTTTGCTGCTCCAAGTAACTACTGCACTACCAAGAGAGAACATGTATTCGTTGGTAGATCTTCTATCAGACATACTACCGGCCCAATCTGCATCTGTGTATCCAGACACTGTACATCTGTACCTGCCTCATAGAAAATTCCATAATGTAATGTGGACTTCACATATCTCAATATGCGTCTGACTGCATCCAAATGTGGCTTTCTAGGTACTTGCATAAACTGACTCACAAGACCAACAGCGTAGCTCAAGTCTGGCCTTATAATGGTCATGTAGATCAAACTCCCCACTATCCTCCTGAACATAGTAGGGTCTTCTATCTCATCCCCAACATCAGCACTCAACTTTACATTATGCTCCAACGGGACTGAAAGTGGTTTGCATGTTGTCATACCATACTTGGACAACATATCCAAGCCATACTGTCTTTGGGACAGCCATATACCATCATCACATCTGATCACCTCAATGCAAAGGAAGTACCTTAGCTCACCTAAATCCTTCATCTCAAACTTCTTCTTCAAAAAGTCCTTGACTTCAGCAATCCCACTATCACTATCACCTGTAATAATCAAGTCATCCACATAGATGACTATGATGACCAAACCTGCATCTCCCCTTCTCACATAAAGTGAGTGATCAACATCAGAAACATAAAAGCTAATATTGATAATAAACTCTCTGATCTTGTCAGACCATGCTCTAGGTGCTTGCTTGAGCCCATAGAGCGCCTTCTTCAACCTGCACACATACGTGGGATGCTCTAAATCTTCATAACCTACTGGTTGATCCATATACACTTCTTCGTGCAAATCACCATGCAAGAAGGCATTCTTCACATCCGTTTGCTGCAACCTTCAACCTTTCGCTATTGCCAAAGCAATCACACATCTGACAGTTGCCATCTTAGCAACTAGACTAAAGGTTTCTTCATAATCTATGCCATATGTTTGGGCATAGCCTTTTGCAACCAGCCTAGCTTTGTATCTACTAATAGAACCATCTGCATTATGCTTAATCTTATAAACCCACTTACATCCAATAGCTTTCTTGCCCTTTGGCAATGATACTAGATCCCAAGTCTTATTGGCCTCTAATGCAGCCATCTCCTCATCCATTGCTGCATCCCAATGAGTATGACCAACAGCATTCTCAAAACAAGTGGGCTCAACATCCTCAACTAGTTTCACCATATAAGCATAATGGTGAGCTGCATAACCTTCAAAACCAAGTCTTTTAACAGGGTATTTGACCCTGCTAGATCTATGTACCATCGGATCACTCAATGGAGCCTTTACATTACTATGAGCTCTCTGTACGCCTGGTGTCCTGACAGAAGGAATACCAAGCTCATCATCCAAGCTCTCTGAGCCACTGAAGTCTCCATCAAGAACTACATCAATGCCATCTGACACTTTATTCTTTCCTTTGTCTTTACCTGTAGTGCTACTAGATGCACCTGAAGATGTAGAGCTACTCCTTAGTCTCACAGACCAAGGATTACTAGATGATGTCTCTGGTCCACTAAGAGTCTGTGATTCTTGCTTTTCAGCTTGCACATGAGTGTCATGATCATCATCATAATCCAATGCATCACTACTAGATGCATACCAACTACTCATTTCATCAAAGATGATATCCCTGCTTACCCTGAACTTACATGTGATAGGGTTATAATAACGATACCCTTTCTGCTCTAAAGAGTATCCAATAAAGACACATTTCTCTGCCTTTAGATCAAGCTTCTTTCGTAGCTCATCTGGCACATGAACATATGCAACATAGCCAAATACCTTCAAGTGCGATACATCAGGCTTCTTGCCAGTAAAGCATTCTTCAGGAGTCATACCACGAACTGCAGTTGTGGGAGTTCTGTTCATAATATAAACAGCAGAATGAATAGCCTCATACAAAAAATGCTTAGGCATATTCTTTTCAGCCACCATCAAGGCACGTGCAATTTCTGCAATATGCATGTTTTTCCTTTCTACAACCCCATTTTGCTGTGGGGTATACCTGCATGTGAACTGTCTCTTTATCCCATGAGACCTCAGAAAATCACTGAACTCATTCGAAAGGTACTCTCCCCCTCCATCTAACCTCAAGCACTTTACTTTCAAGTCTATTTCTCTTTTAACTGCAGCCTTGAAAGTTCTAAAGTGCTCAAAATCTTCACTCTTTTCCTTCATAAAATATACCCACAGCTTTCTAGAACAATCATCAATGAATGTGACAAAGTATGAACTGCCTCCAAGAGATACATTTTGTGTCGGCCCCCAAATATATGTATGCACAACATCAAGGATATTTCTGCTTACATCTCTGTCATGTGGAAAGGGTTGTCTTGCCTGCTTACCAAACTGACATGCTTCGCATACCTTATGAAATTCTACAACTCTAAATGTAGGCAAACCTGTAAACAACCCTTTGGACTGCATTAATTTCAGCCTTTGTACATTTGCATGTCCAATGTGTTTGTGCCAAATTTTAATATCTGTAACAACACATTTTCCTTTAGCATACATAGTAGCATTCATAGTAGGAATTCCAGCATCCAGAGTAAACATATGCCCAACTCTACTTCCCTTTGCAACCAACCTGCACTTGTCATTGAAGTCTTCTACAAAGCAGCCCTTTGCATTAAATCTGACTTGCAGCCCTTGCTCTACCATCTGACCGACTGACACTAAGTTCTTTGTAATAGATGGCACATGTGATACATCTGAAAGACTCTTTGTCTTACCATCATGAAAGGACAAGGTAACTTTTCCAATGTGTGAAATTGGGTGGCATGAATCATCACCCGTCTGCACATAACTTGCATTTTGCAAATCCTACATCTCTCCAAACCATTCTCCATGGCTGGTCATATGATTGGATGCACCTGAATCAATATACCAAACATCATCATGTGTTACCTTTCCTGTAACAGCATTCAACATATGTTGCATAACAAACAGACGTTCATTTTTGCCTTCATTCTGTCGTGAAGATGATGCATAGTTTCCTTGCTATAACTTACCACTGCGAATATCATCTTTCTTAGCATAACATTGGGCTGCACATCATTATCGGGCATTGCATTAATCGCTGCCAAGGCATCTGCAATGCTCCTTACCTTCCGTGCATACTCATTGATAGACATCTTCCCTTTCTTCAATGTATTCAACTCTTTCTTGAGTTGAATCTTTCGTGCCTTTGTATTTACAGAAAACATACTTTCAAGTATGGTCCAAGCTGCATATGAATTCTTCGCATTTTTGATATGTCCCAACATATTATTGTCAATTACTCCAGACAGCCAATACATGGCCTTTTTGTCTTTTGCATTCCATTCCTTCTGTGCCTTTGTCTCTTCTGAAATTGGAGGATCACTCACCTCCAGCTCCTTTTCTTCACCCGACACAAACTCGTAGAGGCCTTTTCCAATAAGGAAGTTCGTGAGACGGAACTTCCATGAAGGGTAGTTGTTCTTTTCGAGCTTCTCAATGATGGGGTTTCCACTGTTCTCTGCCATTATCACAAAACTAATACCAAACATCAAGCAAATCTTCTGCAACCCTCAACTTGTAGTGCACAGCAATACACCAGACAACCTTTTTCACTGTTTGCTTAACAATATATGCAATCTGCAACCAATTTGCAGATAAACCTTGTGTTTATTCTCTTGTAAACACCTTTGAACTTATAGATTTGAAATCTATAACCTGCGCACCTGTATACGGCAGACACAACTGAAATTGCAAGGTATCTAGAACTGCTGTCCACAACCTTGCCGCTCTAAAACGGGGCCTGAAATGACCTTGGATGGCCAAAATAGTAGCGGGCAAGCCCTTTAGGGCTTATCTGCGGAATACACAATGCTCTTTGCGCACACCAAATCTCACTGCAATCTGAGATTTTTGCTTTGCCCTGCTTTTGGTGCCTCCATAGGCACTATCCAAGAGAAAGAGTTGAAGAATGGGAGAGCTTCTTACCCGTGGCTTGCTGGCTCGAACCTTGCTTCTTCTCCTTCACTTCAGCCTTTGAAATCAACCTCTCTCAGTGGTGTGGCTCTAATACTATGTCAAGAATCGTGTGGTGGGGGGACTTGCTCAAGATGGTGCGCCGGAACACACACAGAATGCACAAGGAGAAGCTCACTCAAGAGATAAGAAGAGAGATGGAGGCCAAAAACGTTTTCTTGCTGATTTCTTCTTCTTCTTCCACACACTTTACAATGTACACAAAGTATAGATAAGATACAACATAAAGGAAAGTGGCCTACTAAGTCAAACAATGCAGAACCGACTACACTAGTCGACTGACGCTATAAGTATGCCAGTTGTAAATAGGTGTAACAACCTGAATATAATAAGTAATGAGTCAGTGGCCATGTGAGAGTCATAATGACCATTGATGTGCTAAGTGTAGGCGTGTGGACCCATCTAACTAGGCGGTCCATCATTAATGTCCGCATGTGTTGAGTTTGTTATCTCAACATTGGGAAGTCATGCATAATCCACATCAAGATGGCTCTCAATGTGAAGTCTTGCATAGATGGAGGTTGACATACATCATGCACCTCAGCATCTCTCAAAATTATCTCCAACCCTTGATCTAGATTTATATCCATATTCTTGAATTTATGCTTCCCTAGAATTAGTAGAGATAGCATAGCATGCCCTTTTCTTATTGCCATTTGGGGGTGGAAGATTGTAGTTCACCAATACTACCATATGTACACTATAAGATGTGCTTTTAATCCCATATGGGTTTGCACAATCATCCATTCCCAACCCAAGTCTGAAGTTTCTAGGTTCTTCCTTGATGATTGGCCACATGTTCTCTATATGTTTCCATGCTGGTGTGTCAGTAGGAATTCTCTACTTACCATCAATTAATTAATCATATGAGTGCCATGTCATAAGTTGTGTAGTAGAGTTACAATTTTAACATGTGCTATATATGAGGAATCATAGGAAAATGGGAGAAAACCTTGTGAGGCACATTTGCATATTTTACATCTCTACACCTTGCCTCTCTGCAAAAATTGGGCACCCTCGAGCATCTTGCCACAAACCACAAAAGGGAATGCAATCATTGATGCATGGATGAATGTGAATGTAGTCCAAATCTCCAAGAGAAGTCATGTATATCCTTTCTTAATGTCATGAGGTTGGAAAATTTTTGTGTGATGGAAATCTTCAATAGAAGCCTACACATGAGATCCAAACATTTACACCCAATCTTTAAAAAATGAGTGTTCATGCATTATCCTTAAAAATAATTTGCTTTTCAATACATAGAGCAAAGTACTTACTTCAATAGTACATTTAAACTTTAATTATCCTATCCATAAATTGTTTGAATCTATGGAAATTCAACCGATGAGTGCAAAATTGAGTACATGCACCCTTCATACAATGAAATTAATGCCGAAGTATATGTGTGATCATGCTCCATGAAATCATCTCTCATTTCTCTCATGAGAGAAGAACTTATGAACCATATTATCCAATACATCCTCCTCTACCATCTCATGAGGTAATGGTGGAGGCTCATCATACTCAAAATCATCGATCTCTATGGATTGTGGTGCCTTTATTTTCACTCATCGGTGCTTTGTCTTGTTGTGTCTTGCATATGGTAGCATGTGAGGTAGCCAACTTGCATTTAAGAAGCAGAACATCCAAGTCACTACGTGTTGATTTTTTAGGATCCCATTCTCCATACATACTAATATGATTCATTGTGATTCTACATACTTGATGCATACATCCTCAAGAATGATCACACATATATTTTAACTTTTTCTCCAACCATGTCGAGTAATGATACAAACATAAGGTTTTATCATATGTATCACTAGATGATGAGAGGAGGCTTGAGGATATGGAGGGAGATTGTGGCATGAGGATGTGGATATCTTTCCTACTTGAACCTAAGCCCTACAAAACATAGGCATTGTTATGACTATACCTCTATTACATGTTGCAAAATGCATCTAAAGTTGAGTGAAACCTCCTTGTGGAGTGCTCAAACTTCCCATTGAAAGGTATGTTTTGCTACTATTAAAAATGCGAAGGTAGATGCGATGACTATTTTAAACCCTTACACCGCAAGCAACATCCAAACTCATTTATAATACACTGCTTGGTAGAGAAAAATGAAAGGAGAAATAGTGACTAATATTCTATGGGGGAGCTAAGCCTAAGGAGCCCTTGCTCTTATTCTCTATCTTATAAGGTAATCTCTCTATTACCCTTCTTCTCTTGAACAATGATTCATGGAGGTTTGTTATTCAATGGTTGCCTTGTTCCTTTTTCTCTTCCATTATTGCCTATTACTTCATGGTTCAATTCAGAAAGGAAATGGTAGTAATATTTGAGATACATAGCTTATGATGTGATGATTTGTGATCTTAGCCAACAAGCAAGAGATTTGGGGTTGTGCCATAGCTCACATGGTTGAGGGAAGATGGTTGTATGTGCGAGCCCCACACGAGCCCCCTATAGCTTTTTTGCACAGCTAATCACTTTGTTAAATGCTCGGGAGTTCACTATATGTATATCCTCTATATTCTGTGTGTTGAAGGCCTATTTATAAATATCCTTATATGTGGATTTTATTTGAATAAAACATAGCCCTTTTTTATTCAATCTTTAAATAACCCCTTTATGTCACAGTGACCCCTTGATGTTAAACAATTGTTCTCTCAGCTCAGTGTGCATAATGATAAATGTTAGAATAAACAATAATGCTCACTATTTTTTTATGTTTTTTAAATGTCAATACATATGCATCAATAAATGCAAAATTAGACCTATGTAGCAGAGAAAAAAAGCTAGCATATTGATGAAACCAATGTAGCATCACACTAGTAAACAAGACATTCTTACAAGTAAAAAGTATTAGCATTAAATAATATCGATTATACATTCTTATGTGCAGTCTTTTACTCGTGTTTCCTTTTTAAAAAAATTATGCTTGTGTTTATTTGTGCAACATCTTTGTCTTCAAGCACACGTCAAGGTGTATTCTATCCTTTTATGCTTTCTTTTCCATTTGTTTTTAATATAATAAAATAGTATTTATAAATATTCTTATATGTAAATGTGTGTGTATATATATATATATATATATAGTTATGTTATAGATGTCATCGAGCTCATCGTCTCAGAATTCAAATCAAGAAGATGATGGCAAAAATGAGTGCTTACTTTGGGCATTTCCCCACATTGAAGGAGGTGTTTGACTATATGTCAAATCTTAAACCATCTAGATTAGAGAGTGCCACAGCCTAAAGGATATGCACCTAGATTTTTTTGGAACATGGCCATCCACAAGGACAATGAATTATTGTCCTCAACCATCTCAGTCAAAGATAGTAACACAGTCTCTAGTAACCCTTTGAGCATTTGCATCACAAACAGTGTCATAGAGCCATGTGGCAAGAAATCCTGTCACTCAGACACATGCGGTAGGTCCAGCCCAAGGACATCAAAGGATCAGGTAGAGTGGATGGGATCGAGGATCTTCAAGGTTAGAAGGGAGGCCAAATATACCTTTTGAGCTAGTAGATCCCCCTAGTGAAGGTATGCTATTTTATGATATAGATGCGGAAGGTGGCCTCATGATGGATGTGCATGGACGGGAGGTATATTCTTACATTTGTGGTGTCATGCATACAACAACATATAATGATTGTTTCTTATTCTTCAAGAAAAAAAAATTGAGCTTGTTGGTAGAAACAATAAATGCTATGCACAAAATATTCCCAAATCTAGAGGGCAAAATATTTACCGATAGGTGGGCTACAAGTAGGGTGTCAATTATTATTGGTTTAATAAGAGTTCATTAGTGATGTGGCATGTATATAACAAAAAATGTAGGATAGTGCAAGGGCTTCCTCCAATTTGGAAACCTACCACTACTCATAGAGGAGAGTAAAAGGAAGCAAAGAGGCAAGTAATGGAAGGGGTTACTAGTTAGCAATATAAAGAGGCATGTTGCATCCAAATGGAATAGTATGGGTCTTCACATTTTGGATCAGGAGGATGAGCTTCATAGGAGGTAGATTCCATAAGTATAAACAATCCCATTCAATAAGATTCTATGTTCCAAAAATACATATATATTCTAACACATGTCTCTATTGTTTTGTAAATGAAAATTGAGGATCGAATTCTAACAAAGTCAGAGACAACATATCATCAACATCACAACAGGCAAGTTATATGGGATCACCTTTTTAGAGATATTGTGATTGATTTCCAACACTTCAACTTAAGGATGGAGAAAGTTTGAGGAATCAACTGGATGAGAGAGGGATCAAACCAAGAAGACCTAATCTAATAGCTTACACAATAGAGTTATCAAGAGTATAAAATCAAGGCAATAGGATTGATACAATTTGAGTAGCTCTAGCCAACCTATCCCATCGCCCTAGACCTACCTACAGTCATGAAGACCCCCATGGATCTACTTGATTTACCAAAGTTTGACATAGAGGACTAGTTAATATTTGAAGAGGAAGACCTAGAATAGAAGAAATCCTACATGGCCATGATCAAGACCCTACGTGCTTAGGGATAAAGAGTGATTAAATGTCCCATCACCCCTAAGTTCTTACCATAGGAAGATGAATAAAATCTCAAGGAGACAGTCTAGAAGTATTAGGAGAGGCAAGAGGCCAATCCTATTGTGAAGTTTGACTTTAAAGTGAATGAGGAGAGTAGATTTAGAAAGTCACTTCCCTTGCACATTGTGTGGCTACTCATAAAAACATCTAAAAGCATTGTTGTAACTTAGATCAACCCCTTAAATGTGGAAGCATATTAGAAGCCTTGCAAGATTTAGGGAAGTAGGGGGATATTTGAAATTGAAGCCTACGAAAATATGGCCAGGACTATCATAATGGGGATGCCCTCTCCTAGAAGGCAATATGATGGCATGGGAAGCCTTCATCTATTTCCGAAAGGAGGAGTAGGTAGATCCACTCTTCTATCCCTATGCAAGAAGAAATGGCTAAGATTATCAAAAAGAAGAACATGAGAGGTATAATTTTCCAAAGATCCCTAATTAGAGCAACCCATGTTGATAGAATGCACATGTTCCATCCTGTCAACATAATCCCCTCCTTTGTGTATTTTGCAAGAGAGTTTGCTAATTGCCCAATCCCCTCCATCACCACATGCAACTACCTATGCCTCCTTGTTAGGCTCCTCCAACAACTAATAACTCCTTATGAAGATAGGCTACCCCTACTTTTCTTTGACACCAATGCTAGAGTTGATTGAGTGGCTATGTTTTTCTTCACCTTTGGGCTCTATTATTGCCAATCTATTATATCCAATGACCAGAGCACATTGTGAATAGTAGATTTGCCATGTATTCGCACTTTATTTCTAGAGACTTCATTGCAACTACAACATGTTAAGGGGTACCTTATTAGCAAGGGATGTCTCAAGTGCACACTTAGACCTATATCTTAGTGATCCATTCCTTTTTTATGCCTACTCAATTGCTATTAACCTCAAATCGAAATGGTTGAAAAATGAAGGAAAAAGTGAAAAAAGAATGGAAAAAGAGCAAAGGCGTAGAGGCAGCCTCTAAAGCTAAACTGAGGAAAAAAAGAGCAATTTTAAAGGAAAGGCGCCTCAAAAACTCTAAAAACTCTTGTAAAAGAGAACCAAGCTCCCTCCTGTGCCACTTGTAAAAGAATAGATGGGTATAGGCTTAGGGCAGGAAGCAAGAAGAGGAAATTAGAAAAAGGGACCCTGCCACAATGGCCGGTCATGTAAAAAGGGATGGGCACCCATGGGGTTTTAGGGTTTGTATATATAAAGTTCAAAAAGTGATGGAAGCTCATTCTTTGGTGTGTGGCTAACAAGAGTCCTCTGTTCTTCTCTTCTTCTTTTCATATTGCTTGTGTGTGCGCTCTTGAGGGAGGGAGTGTGAGAGTGTGAGGGAGTGAGTGAGTGTGTGGGAGTGAGGGATCAAGAGGGTGAAGCTCTTCACCATCTCCTCTTCTCTCTTCTTCTCTCTTCTCTTTTCTCGCACGCAGCTATGGTGGATGGAGCTTGGAGATGGAGGAGGCTTGAGGATGTTTGAGCTAGCATCTAGGATCGTGGAGCTACTAGTTTGTGTGAGGGGGGAGGCAACTCATTTTGGCATCAAGGTAAGCTCACTACACCCCAAGAGGATCGACGATGCTTCGGCTAGGTGAGAGATAGCCATGAGAGCTCGCTTGGAATGCTTGAAGCAATAAGCAGTCCGTGGGTCTTGGTGCTTGAGTGAGAGCTTCCACATTTTGGTTTCATTGCCGGGACCAATTATTTAAGCTTGAGCATTCATGCACCTAATATCGAGCATCGAAGTAAGGGATTCATCCTCGAACCAGAGCTTGAGGTAGGTAGGAAATTTGGGTTTTTTTATCTTCAAAATAAGTAAGTATTTTGGGTTATTTTACTGGTTTGATGATTGCAAAAGATGGAGAAATTCTTTCAGTTTTTTGCCTTCAACCATTGTTGCATTTAGAGTAGGTTAAGATTAGGAAACCCGATAGGAAAAGAGTAGGGTTTGCTGCTGTAAAATAGGGCAAAACAGGGCACAAGTCATGCAAAAATGGGAAAAAAGAATGCTTGGGATGTTAATGTTGGCAAGTGAGTGATAGGGGACATCAAAATCTTACCTTAGAAGGGATTTAAGAGCCAAGAGGACAAGGAAGAGCTCATTTCATACCTTGGCATTGAGAGAAAGTGAGAGAGAGCGAGAGTGTGGTTTCAACATTGATTCGATTCGATCTTGCCATTGGGGAGTTCTTCGCGTGATTTAGGCATCAGGACCTCCATGCTATGTATTTGTTGTGATTTGGAAGGCGGCGTGCTAAGTGGTTGTGCAGATTGATAGATTTAACAAAATCATCCTCGATGCAGTCGTTGTCACGTACGGCTCGGCCCGTCTCAAGAGGACAAGGAAGAGCTCATTTCATACCTTGATATTGAGAGAAAGTGAGAGAGAGCGAGAGTGTGGTTTCAACATTGATTCAATTCGATCTTGCCATTGGGGAGTTCTTCGCACGATTTAGGTACATCATGACCTCCATGCTATGTATTTGTTGTGATTTGGAAGGCGGCATGCTAAGTGGTTGTGCAGATTGATAGATTTAATGAAATCATCCCCGACGCAGTCGTCGTCGCGCACGGCTCGGCCTGTCTGAGTGATGGAGATTCTAAGCCAAGTCCTAGAATCAGCCCTTGGCCCACAACTTGCAATTCGGCCCACTTGGCCCATTCCCATTTGGCCCACTTGGCCCAACTACACTTAGACACCTTTCACTTGGCCCTTCCGAGTGAATCTCTCAGACCACTTGATACTCGGCCCAGTTGACTCGACCATTCGACCCTCGGCCCATTTGAACTAGTTACTATTCGGCCACTCGGCCCAACTCCACTTGGACTAGTTACCATTCAGTCCTCGGCCCGTTCGAGTGAATCTCCTCAGCCCACAATTCCATTTGGCCCTCAGCCCGCCATCCGAGTGACACACTCCGCCCGTGCAACTTGGATGACTTGGGCTAAGTCAGGATTTTTCCAAATTCTCCAACCGCGTAAACCTTCATGAGTATCCCCGAGGAGTGGAACTCGATTCTAGCATGAGGAATATGCAAATTCATAGGACACTGTCACTTAGCAACTCGAGTAGGCTATTGCTAGACCCAGAGTCCTAGCGATAGCCAGTTGAGCCAAAGACCTTGAACAACCCTAAAACGGGCAAGAAAACACAGTGAGAAACCCTAAAAACCGACAAGACGGCTAGACATGGGTCAACAAGCCTATTAGGCCTAAAACGAAGCGAGAGAGTGTGTAAGTCGTTTAGATACTTGTTTTCTTTACTTACCCTGAATTTCTACACTTGAAGTACACTTAAGGACAGCTGGAAGCCTGATTGAGCACAAGTGCACAGGAAAGAATACACACATACTGAGTAGAGGTAAATTGAGGATTGGATGCAATAATTCAAGGAACTTGCTCAAATAAACACCTCAAGGAACCCACTAGTAGGAGAAGATCCTAAGACATAGACGGACAACCAAAGCACAGAGTAGGACCAAGCAAGCGACACTAGAGAAGTAGATCTGACCAACTTGCTCAACTTGATTAATAGCTTGGTGGAGTACGAGAATGCGATCATGTCAGAGGAAAGCTCAGACCGCAAGGCGAACGAGAAACTCAACTTCCAGAGGCAATTCAACAACTGGTAAGCAGCTAAGATGCGCACGCTTGGTATGAGCACCACGGTAGAATGGCAGAAGCCATCATAACAGACTTGGAAGAGGACAGAAGCTAGCCCACAAGGCCCTACAAGACATAGTGAAATACAACCAAGACCAATGTGCTAGGAGTTTAAGGTAGAACGCAGAATTGCACGAGGTACAGTGGGTGCTGAACTTGGCAGGTGGGAATCGGACTGATCATGAGAGAGCCCTGTAAGGAGACTTGACATTGAGTGAGCTTTTCATGAAGCAACTACTCGATAACACAGCAATGGAGTAGAGTGATGTAGCACTAGTGACATCATTACTAGTAGGATTAGGAGCAAACCAAGGCTCTAAGGGCCAGTCTAAAATCCCAATTGTTGCAAAGCAACTCAACAAGTACCAACCCCACAACAATCCATACAACTTTGTAGAGCAATTTGAGCAAGTCTGCGAGGCCAACGGCCTCACCGACTTGACTCAACGCTCTCAAGCATTTGGGCTTTGCTTAGATGACAAGGGTAGGACTTGGTACATGAGTCTAGATGCCAGAGAAGGAGCAGACTTTAACGGCCTCAAAAACCTCATCAAGAGATTCTCCAAGCCCGAATACTCAAACAATCTGCTAGTGATACTGATGAATGTCAAGTAGAAAGAGAAAGAGGACATTCGTGACTATGTCATCCATGTGAGGAGCCTCTTTAAGAGAATCCCTGTGGGCGAACAACCTACCGAAAGAGTGGTGTCCACCATATTTATCAATGGAATACGGAGTGAGGAGTTGTATAAGGTCTTGGCATGCAATTTGAGCTTGCAGCGAGACTCGATAGCTAGGGTGTTTGAAGAGGCCATTTGAGTAGATGACCAGTTGAAAGAGCGGAGCTTCAAGAGCTCAAATTCAGAAGAGACCAACTCGCAAAGTTCAGAGAGAGCATCAGCCTCTAGTGAACAATCAGGTCCAATAGCCCACGACAAAGGGAAAGCCATTGAGACAAACCAAGACTTGACTAAGGTAAAAATGGAGATAGCCAAACTGCAGGATATGTTGAGATGACCAATGCGCCCACACATCCAATGCATGCACTGTGGCAGAAATCAGTTGCTGTCCAAGTGTCAAGACACTAGGTCATGACCTTGTGCTAATTGCGTAGATCCAGTCATGACGTTGCGCATTGCAAATTAGCAAGAAGACTCCCGTACTCACAACCCTATGGCCAGCCATATCTAGCGAGTAGACCCCAACAATTCTTTGGAAGGGGGGCCCATCAGCCCTTCCTGCACCTAATGACGTTAAACCGGTTGTTACTAGAATGGACATAAACCCTACAGGCATACCTAGACCACCTGGTCCCTACATGACTCATCTACCAAGTAATGCTCCAGTTCACTACGTGGAGGAGCCAAATGAGGAAGAGACTTACATATACCCATACATCTCGCACGACGACGAGGGAAATGCAATCCTTATGGACTATCGACCAATACCGGTGATGGTATTAGGAAGAGGCCTAGGAGGGCAGACGCAGGATCCAATCATATGTTGGACTTGCAGTCATCCAAGGCACGTCTCATCACATTATCCTGAAAGGGAGCAACCAAATAGAGACAAGGTAGACCTAAGGTGCCCAAAGTGTGGAATCACTCGCCTCTTCATTGACTGTCCCAAGAAAAAACCATCCTCAAGTTTAGCCAACATGCCATCCATCCGATTGGGGCTGTTCGGCATCGAGAACCTCGATGGGGAGGCCATACCTATCCCATTGTGTGTCATGACCTGAGCACAGACAAAGCAGGCCGGCATATCGGTCCGAGAAACCACAATGCAGCCTCAATTGGGAAGAAGAGCCATAGGCAAAGAAAGAAGAAACCCGAAGCTAAGATCACGCTAAAAACTGAGAGTGCCACTACTCTGCTTGCTGAAAAGAAGGTCACTGATGTGGAGGCAGAAACCTTAGCTCCTAAGACGGCCAAAAAGGGAAGTGCTAGGGTAGGGGAGTACCTGCATCTGAAGCGCCAACTAGAGGCTATCGAGAAAGTGAAGAAATGGGTAAAAGAGGACCAAGAGCACCTAAAAGATGATGAGCCCATCCTAGAGGATGAGATCAAAGATCTCTCCAATATAAGCATGCCAGTCTCACCCCCTCGACCAAAAGCAAGAGATGCAACTGCGTCGCAAGCAGTATCGCTTAGGCAAAGCCTTGACGCTACAGACCAGCAAATCAGTCATGGCCATTGGCTAGGACAATCTGGGATAGGAGAAAGACGAGCAGCCAATGACCTCCTTACCATGCTAGTGACCACCCCTGTGACGCTAAGCGTGGGAGACCTGCTTAGGCAGGATTCCACCCTGTGGCAATACGTGATGGAGTGGGTTGAAGGATCATGAGAGTGAGCCACTACAGACTTGCATGACCGTGATGCAGAGACACAAATACCGAGCCTGATGCTGCACTCTATGCCTACGTCCTTACACATTAATTCTTTCTGGGAAGGCACCAAGACGCATGCAGTCTTACCTGTCTTAGCCCTAGGCGACACAACTAGAAAGGGTATTGTAGACAGACGAGCGGGGGTTAGTGTACTAAGCCACACAGTGCTTCAGACGTGGGGAAACCCACTTGTCAAGACCACTAGGTTCAATGTCACACTAGCAAACGGTGTGAGAGTGAAACCATTCGGGGTACTTAAAATCTAGCCGGTGAAGATCGCACGTGTCCAGTTCTTAGTTGACTTTATAATCATGAAGAGAGTGGACTACAATATCCTATTAGGACGACCCTCGATGTGCAATGCTAGAGTCATTGAAGATTGGGATAATGGCTTAATCTTCCTTGGAAATAGAATGGAAGCTATGAGGGTAGAGATGGACATGTGGAAAACCTCACCAGTCAACTTGGATGCCATCTCCGCGATGCTTAAAGGTAACGCTCAAGTCAAGAAGTCCTATGGGCCCTTGACCAAGTATATCCCATGCCTGGAGGATGAGCGAGACTAGATGCATGTCCTTGCTACAATCGACTTGCCATTCTTAGATCATGAGGCATATGAGAAAGCCATCAAGACAGTTGGTAGGTCAAAAGACACACCCTCCATACCAGTCTGCATGATGGAAGGAATCCTTTGTGGGCGACCTAAGCCTGTCACATTCCAAGTGCCAAATAACAAGAAGGAACTCCAAGAGATTCTGGAGTATTTGATTGGAAAGCTAGCTGGCAATCCATCAGCAAACTTCAAGCCACTCCAAGATTTGTTAGACAAACCAAGGTCACAATGGACTAGGGTGCATTACTTAAACCTCATGTACCATTGGGCCCTAGTCTCTGACCAGAGACAAGAGATATGCCAAAACCTAGGAAACAATGAGTAGTCGGATGAAGATGACTCCGATGACGAGTACGAAGGCTGTCATTCTTTCAGTGATGAAAGTGAGGGTGAGATAAACACACTGGAATACGACACTAAGGGACGAGAAATAGAATAGATACAAGAGGACTCCAAGCCACAGAAAAAGGGTGTCTTTAGGATGGAACGAGGGGTCATGCACATGGATTGTGACCGTGCGTGGTTGGAACACATAGAAGCCATAGATTTTGAACAAGCAAGCCTAACCCAACCAGGTACGACACTAGTGCTTAGAACAGAGTCACCCTCTGAGCTGCGACCGCTAGGAGAAACCACCTTTTCTAGCAAAAATGGTGAGTTTGATTTCGAGTCGGAAGTGAGCTCAGATAGCGACCCAAAGATACCTAGACCATCAAAGGCTAGATGCACCAAGGGGGACCTACCCGTCCACCTGAGGTGCAGACGATTGAAGGAAGAAAGGGCAAAACAACCTAGGGACACACAAATGAAAGAGCAAAGAAAGCCGCAGGATCTCCCGAACAGATTTACGAAGTTCAAGAAGGGTGAGAGGGTAGTAATCCTGTTGGGTGCTGAATGCCAAGGGAAAACAAATGGACCCATTGAGGGACCAACCAAGGTCAAGGAGGTAAACCTAACACATGAGGGGGAGATGCCTAGACCAGTCTTAATTGCCGATGACTTGACTGAGGAAGAGGAGACGAGTCTTGTTGCTCTTTTGTGAGAGTATGTAGATGTGTTCGCCTTGGTCCTTGGAGGAGCTTAAGGGGGTGGATCTGAGTGTAGTGACTCATAACATACCCATGATGCCAGACGCAATGCTGGTCAATCAGCGATCGTACTCGATGAATCCAAAACACGCTCATGCAGTCAAAGAGGAGATTGACAAGCTGATGAGAGAAGGATTCATTTATAGAATCGAGCACACAGACTGGGTATTGCCCATAGTCATAGTGATGAAGAAGAACAGAAAGATTAGAGTGTGCGTCAATTATAAGAAGGTGAACACTGCCACTAAGAGAGACAACTACCCATTTTCGTACATTGAGCACATGCTCGAAAGAGTGGCGGGCAAAGAGGCCTACAACTTTCTGGACGGCTTCTCTAGATACAATCAGGTGCAAGTGCATCTTGCCGATAGGCATAAGACTGCCTTCGCCATTGAGTGGGGCGTCTTTGCTTACATGGTCATGCCCTTCGGGTTGACTAATGCCGTAGCCACCTTTCAACGCCTCATGTGCACCATATTTAAAGACATGCTTCGCAAGGAATTGGAGGTCTTCATGGATGACTTGTGTGTTCACTTGACTTGAAGAGAACACTTGGACAAACTTCGTGCAATCTTTGAGCAGTGTCACCTATATCGTCTCTCCCTGAACCCCTTAAAGTGCCAGTTCTGGGTGAAACATGGATGCATCCTAGGGCACGTGGTGTCAAAGAATGGCATTGCCACTAACTTCTAGAAAGTCAGGGTTATTATTGATCTTCTGCCCCCAATCAACTATAAGGGATTTCAATGCTTCTTAGGCCATACGGGGTACTATCAATGGTTTCTGCTGAATTATGCATTGATTGCTAGACCTTTGTACAAGCTGTTGATCATCTTCGAATGGAATAAAGCATGTCAATGAGCGTACGAGGAATTGAAAAAGGCTCTGACTACTGCACCAATCCTACGAGCCCCAAATTGGACCATTACCTTCTACGTACATATTGATGCTTCGAAATTCACCATGGGGACAATATTGTGCCAACCTAGCAAACACAACCTCGACTATCTAGTGAGCTTTGCTAGCAGACAACTCACTGAGACCGAAATGAACTACTTAATGATTGTGAGAGAGTGCTTAGCCATTGTATTTGTTGTAAAGAAGTTTTGGCATTATCTTTTGGCTACGCTTTTTACTTTCTTTGTGGACCATCAAGCCTTGTTGTATCTAGTGAAGAAACCCTGCGCTACAGGATGCATAGCTCGATGGCTCCCTCTACTTTTAGAATTCGACTTCTCCGTGGTCGTATGGAAGGGAGAACAACATTACATGACTAACCACATGTCACACATTCCCATAGGAGAGGCCACTGGATAAGGCATTGCCAATGAATTGCCAGACGCCCATCTGTTCAACCTTTCTAGCGAGAGAGATTTATTCAAGGCTGATCTAACACCATACTGCAGATGACATCATCGAAGTGCTAGAGCATGGACTGCCTAAGTGACCGATGGAAAAGGCTCGACTTAGGCAACTTATCCTCAAAATTCAATCCTATCAGTTGATAGCATGCCAACTATATAGGTTAGGGCAAGATGGGTTATTGCATAGATGCATATGTGAGTATGAGATGCACGATGTGCTCACAGAGGCGCATAGTAGAATAGCTGGAGGACACTTTAGTGGAGATACGACAGCCCGCAAGGTGTTGACATCCTCATCCTCATTCTCATCCAACCTCCGGCTTAGACCCTCCGACATGAGTGAAGACCTGAGGGCTTAGAAGGGATCATCTTTTATAGGGTAGGGAAAGGCCATATTGGCCCCCTCTTTTGCATTTTAGTTTTGGTGATTCAGCCATCCCTCATGATTGCTTCTGCATGAACCTTAGGTATGTGCTCTATGAGCATATCAATCGTTTCTAGGTAGCATGTATAGATATGCTCTTTCTCATCCGATGTCAGTGGTGGTCATTCTAGGAATTTTGTATATTCCTCAACCAAAATCCGTTGGTCCCATGAACAGTGACATATGCAAATGATTGTATCTTATATTGATTTCTTTTAGATAAGGGGAGGGGGTGCGAAACATGGATCTCACAAACTAGTCCAAAAACCACACACTACCTCATCCCAATCCTTTTGATTTTCTCCTGACACAATTGCTAGAGGGCCTCCAAAACATTAGGTCCAATGTGTCAAGATTTGTGTGGTGGGGGGACTTGCTTGAGCTGCTGTGCCAAATAAACACGTGACACACAAGAGGAAGCTCACTCAAGAACACAAAAAGAGAGATGGAGGCCAAAGTGTTTTCTTGTTGGTTTCTTCTTCTTCTTCCGCACACAAAACAATGTATGCAAAGTATAGATAAGATACAACATAAAGAAAAGTGGCTTACTAAGTCAAACAATGCATAACTCACTATACTAATCGATTCCCATTATAATTATGCCAATTGTAGGTAGATGCAACAAACTAAATATAATAAGTGATGAGTTAGTGGCTATGCGAGGATCATAATGGCCACCAACATGCTAAGTTTAGACATCTAGCTAGTGGTCCATCATCAATGTCTACACATATTGAGCTTTCCATCTCAACACAATGGGCATTGAGCCATCCTGTGCTTCAACACTTGCTACCCAAGTATGCAAGATGATAGTCTCTATTTTAACACATGCCACCTGCTCCCAGATAGTATTTGCAAAATCCAGCTAAGCAACCTCATAGCTGTTAGAAAGACAGATTTTGAGCATAGAAAGAGCTATGAAGGTTGGAAGATGAATACAATACTCATGATGACATAGACAATGGAATGACTATTACACAAGTACAATACTCATGATGCCATAGACAATGGAATGACTATTACACAAGTGAATTAGGTTCCAAAATGGAAGCTTGGACTCATAAACACAATCTTGTGTAGGAGACTGACAATGAAAATGTCACTAATCGAAAGAAGAAATCATCATGATATATTGCATTCAACTCATTGAAAGTGATAATCAAGTACAATGCTTTATAGTAGTTGGATAGTAGCATTTGGCCTCACTATGCATATGGGATTCATGACTGGTTACATGTCTCTTGCCTTACAACTCCATACAAAGAGGCATACAAATGGGTATGATTTACAAACTCTCAATACCTCTTCTCAATCACAACTGTGAAAAGGCACTAAGTGTACAGAGGCTGTCATGAGTAGAACCTTGCTAAGTGTGGGTATGCCATAAACATGGAAATCATCTAGAGGCTATCGCAGAGAAAAGGCTAAGTGTGGGTACCAAAAACATGGCTGACATCCATGGGCTATTACAAGGCCTCACTAAGTGTGTAGATGCTATTATGCATAGGTTACGTGAGGAGTTTTTCATGGCTTATGAAAGGAGAATTAGATGCAAGTACACACAATGCTTCAAAAAAGTCTATTAGAAAACTAGGAATAGAAGGACTGGTGAGGCTTGTCCTTCTACTCATGATGGTCTTCTTTTGATCTATGGTCTTTTTCTTCTTTCATCGCTACAAGATAGGACTTCTGACACCTCTTTCTGGCATGATAAAACTTCTTAATATGTCTGATGTTTTTTCAGAAGTCACAAATTAGCTGGTCCCTTTTGCCTTTATTCATGTTACTGACATACAACAGTTGTCCATCTTTTGCAATTTCTTCTTTTCCTTTAATCTTCTTTTCTTCTTCTAACAAGGAGGCCTTAATGTCAACCAATTTAGGGTTTGGCATGTTGATTAAGGTGGTTGAGACATTGTCATAATCTGGAGGCAAAACTTTTAACAAGACACCAATACATATATCTTCATTCATTTTTAGATTTATTCTTGCAAGCTGGATTAGAAGACTTTCCATGTAGTTCAAATGAGATACCAGGGATGTATTAGGCTTCATGTCTAGTCTAAAGATTTCAATTAGCAATTTGTACTTAGAAGACTTTGACTGGGCACTAAACAATGTGTCCAATCTATCCTAGGTGTCATGGGATGTGTCACAGGTATCCACATGATGAATGTAGTTGTCATCCAACTCAAGCTTTATGATGGCTTGAGCCTTGTCATCATTTTTTTGCTAGATTTTTGCACGGGCAGTATCCTGGGGCTTCTTTTCTTGGCCATTGGTGATGGCCCATAGGACCTTCTTCATCGATAAGCTCTATATGTGGGTCTGCTAGAGGTATGAAACCTGACTCCTTTGAAGTGACATCCAAAAGAGTCTTTGCCCATGCTGAAGAGGCTAGAATAGCAGCAAATCAACACTAAAATTCTCAGAAATAAGCTGACTTTGAATGTGTCAAGAGCATGGTAGGAGCTATAGAGGTTGGAAGATGAATACAAGACTCATGATGACATAGACAATGGACTGACTATTACACAAGTAAATTAGGTTCCAATATGGAAGCTTGGACTCATAAACAAAATCTTGTGTAGGAGACTGACAATGACAATGACACTAACTGAAAGAAGAAATCATCATGATATATTTCATTCAACTCACTAAAAGTGATAATCAAGTACAAATGCTTTATAGTAGTTGGATAGTAGCATTCTGCCTATGGGATTCAAAACATTGGTTACATGTCCCTTGCCTTAAATCTCCATACAAAGAGACATACAAACGGATGTGATTTCCAAACTCTCAACAATAACAACTAGGCACTAGCATAGCTCTTGAGCTTTCTCCTACTAGTAATTATAGACTTGCTCCCACAAAGTAGCCTTCTCCTCCTGCATCACTGCTACCTCCACTTGTAGTGTATCCATCTCCTATTGCACCATAACACAAAGACCAAGCTTAGCACAACAGGGTATACCAGATAGTGCTAGGCCACATCTAGGTCAAACTCCTTCGGGAAGGTCACAAAAGGGCTAGCACTAGCAAATGGGCCAAGTTTAGTCAAAGTCTAGACAACATCACATGTAGCACTAGACCTAGTGCCAACTATTTGAGAAGTTAAGCCCTCCCAAGTCCATGTCACTCTATGCGCAAAGCTTTTTAGCAAGGCGTGGTGGGTCTTAAAATTGAGCTTGTTGTTTGTAGAACCTAACCCTACTGCAAGATTAGCCATCCATGGTTAATCAAGATGCATTTATACACCTTGTTGCTCTATTGTTAGCTATTCCATACCCTTTTGATTAGGAATATGCTCTTGAAGAATATTGGCTAGATCACTTGCATTCAATTGTGCCTCTACCATATCCAAAGATACTAGATTTTTGTCAATGCCTTGAAGTTGAGTATTGGGTTACTACTTAACCCTAGTGGTAGAAACTAGACTTGTCCTGCCAGCCTAACTAGGTGACAGTGGAGCCTCTAAGTGAGTAGGATCCACACTAGGTTGAGTCTCTTTAGCCCCAAGCATTGGGAATAAAATGGTGAATTGTTGTTCACACATTACCCACATTGTCTTCATTGTAGTGGATCGAGTCATCACATACTTGCACTTGTGCAACATCCTCTCCTACAACACATCTGTCTAGTTGAGGCACGGATGGTCTCTTCCAAGAAGAACATTGAGGCCACCTTCTTTTAGTTATTCAAGGTCTTAGCTTGAATCAAGTAGAGAGCATCCAAAAAGAACCTCTTGCTTCACTTTTTCTGCCTCTAGCATCCCACAAAGCTAATATTTGTCCAACACCCAAGGGCCAAACAATGCATCCATCTGTGAAATACTAAGTATGGTGGGTGGCTCCCTATGACTACCAATAGGCAACATTAACCACATCCAGAGGCATTGCAGAACAAACTCATAATAAGGCCTACCCAATTGCACCATAGTGCCTTGAGGAGATGAAGGTCTCCATGCACAAAGAACAAACTAAGGGGCATATTACCTCTATGTGCTTTGGTAAGCACATGTGCTACTGTGTCAAAAGCCACTATATTGACCACTATGGCATCAAGGAAAATCATGTGGAGAAGAGAAGTGTTAGAAATCAAGCTCACCGTCAGTGTGTCTTTATCTATGACCGACATCTATGACATCTAGAGTGTGCAGCTGTCTACATGTGACTACATTAAATAAGTCGAGTTAGTAGTCAGTTAGTGACCTGACTAGAGTTAGTCTATCTAGTCTACACTTACACTAGGTCACTTTATCTTTGTATTGTATGTGCTTTTCAGTTTTACTGTGTGCAACATGAAGAAATGACTTTGAGAGCCTGAAGGCTCACGACAATGGAGTTTTCCTATCTCTCTCTCTCTCAACTTTGAACATGGTATCAGAGCTTTACTTGGTGGACCTCTTGGAGTAGGAGGGAGTGAAGATGATCTGCAGTTGAAGACTTGTGTCATCTGTCAAACAGGCTGAATGCCATTGTAAACTAGAGGTATGCATTGAGTGATTGCCTACTCTATGGTTCAAGCTACAGGTTGTGGCTTGTTTAGAGCCTTGTGAAGGGGGTTATTAAGCACTAGTGTGTGCTCCATCAGCATCAACCTCATCAAATCGAGTTGCTGGAGCAAAGGATAGATCTGTGCAAATTGCACCTGGTTCTGCAGCATCTCAGTGGGCTGGAAACATCACATACGAGTGATATGAAGTGGCTAAATGTTTGACAGGAACTAGTGGGAAGTACTTGAAGAGTACAAAGTGTGAATGCTTGTGTGAGAGCTCACTTATGAGCTGAAAACAGAGATTACAGGTCTGTCATAAATAGTGGCCTGCTGTATACAGCCACTACAAAGGATATATACTTGTCTGGCATGAGCTTGAAGCACTCATACATACCCAAAGCATCACTGGAGCCAAGATGTATGCCAAGAAGCCATATGTACCGGATGTAATGCATTTGAGCTGAAGTTTCTCACTAAAATCACTCAGATCTGAAGTATGTTAGTGGCTGAAAACTGTCATACACAGTCAATGATAAGCATTGCGTATTACTAAAGCAATACAGGTCATCTTGGGGGTTCTATCATCTATATGAACTGACCTATACATGCTGAATGTATGGAGAATTGATGCAAGCAATGAGCATCATTGAAAACTGAATTCTGAAGCTGAAGTAAATGCAGTCACACTGTCTTGGTTAATTACAAACATTTCAGGAAGTTTATGTCATTGGTCAACGAAGACAGGTTGTCTATGCCTACTCAAATGCTCATGTATTGAACTTGCCACTACAAAGTAAATGCATGATATGATTGGAAGACATTTTGGAGCTGCTTGGAGCTTGTTATGCTGAATTTTGGTTGACTGCAACCTGCAACTGAATTTGTTGATACTTATATGTGCTGGTTATGCACTGTTCTGTGCCTCTATGCTCATGTCTTGACTACCAAATGTACTAGCAGATTTGGGAGGTTTTGAAACATGTATGACATGATTACCACTCAGTTGTGGACTTGAAATTGCTACTGGTTACTCACAGTTTACAGTTTTTAGACTGCATGTATGTACCCTGGCAGTGAGGTTACAGGAAGCTTAAGCTGAAGCAAACACATAGCTTATGTATTGACAGTTATATCTATAGTTGAGACCACTTGTTTGTGGGTTGTTTTGGGGTGTCAGTGGGCTGAAATACCCCGCTTTTTTCTGCAATTTAGTGCAAAAAACTGTCATAAAATGTTACGACTGAACTTGGTCAGTCATACTTATTGGTCTGCAGGGAGTCAGACACTTGATAGACAGTCTATTGCATCATGGCTAATGCACATGGGACTGACAATATCACTCAGATAGTTGGAGAGAAGTTGGACAACAAGAACTTTGCATTATGGAAATTCAGAATGAAAAACTTTCTGGTTGGCAGAGGTTATTGGGATCTATGTACAGGAGATGAGGCTGCTCCTGAGTTGCCTGCACACAATCCAACAAACGAATAGAAAAGAGCCTACAGGCTATGGAATGAAAGAGCACCCAAGGCGCTGCATTGGTTCTCGTTATGTATATCTGATGCTATGGTAATTCAAATCACTGGATGTGAGACTCCGAAGGATGCTTGGGACATACTGATGAAAATATATGGAACCATGACACATGCAAGGAAGATCCAATTGAAACAGCAGTTCAACAACATGTCTAGGAATGGCAAGAGCATCCAGGTGTATACCATGGAGATTAAGACCATACCTGATCAACTTGCTACCATTGGCTCAAGTGTATCAAAAGATGATATGATTACTGTTGCCTTGAATGACTTAGGCAAAGAGTACAAAGCTTTTGATACTTCCATTTCCGTTAGAGAAGAGCCCCCTAGCTAGGAAGAGCTAGTTGCCTTGTTGCTGCATGAGGAAGTCAAACTTGGTTTGAATACAGGTTCCAGTGCATCTCAGAGTAGAGACACTGTGTTATACTCTAGCCAGCATGGCAGAGGATCTAGAGGTCATGGTTCATTTCGAGGTCGTGGTGACACTCGTAATGCTTATGGACAGCAGCAGCAGCAGAGTAATTGGCATGGTGCAAATACACAAGGCCAGCGTGGATGTGGCGGGTTTAGAGGCAGGGGGAGATCACCCCGAGGTAGAGGTGGCGGATCTGGTTCATGGCAGTCATCTTATCAGTCCAACAGGGACAAGGATTTCCATTATTGTGGCTAGTATGGGCATATTGCAAAGGATTGTTACAAGAAGTAGGGAGATATGAAGGCAAAGGGTAGACAGCATGGACACTATGCATCTTCTAGTGGTGCTCATGATGAGCTAGTTGATAAACTATTTGCCATGCAGCATGTATCCAGAAATGCATCGAGACATGATAGAGATGACAAATGGTACATTGACTCTGGAGCGTCAAACCACATGACACTACATGGAGAGTGGTTTGATGAGATGGTTGCAGGTACACATGGTCATGTATGTACTGGGGATGACACCCAACATGACATAAAGCATAAAGGGATTGTTTTCTCTTATGATGCCTGATGGCAAAAAGAAAGGCTTGCATGATGTATTACATGTACCGACCATAACAAAGAATCTATTGTCTGTGGGTCAAATGGCAGAACAGAATTTGCAAGTGAGGTTTAACAAAGATGGGTGTTTCATTGAGGAGTATGGAAATGGCTGCAAGTGAATTGCCAAGGGCAGAAGAGATGGTAGGATGTTTACATTGGATGCGACCATTCCGAGACTCAAGGCAGCCATGTTTGCTCATGATGAGAGTGCCATTCGGGATGTAGAGATTTGGCACAAGTGAATTGGACATGTCAATGTACAAAAGCTGAAATCTATGCAGCAGAAGGAAGTAGTACTTGGATTACCTAAATTCAAGTATAATGATTTTGGTCATGTATGCCCTGCATGTCAGTTTGGGAAGCAAGCACGGTTTTCTTTCATGAGACATGTAAAAAACAACACTAGGCCTTTACAGTTGGTGCACTCTGATGTCTGGGGTCCTTCACATAATGCTTCTTTTGGCGGTGCACGGTATTATGTCTCATTCATTGATGATTTTAGCAGTACACTTGGCTTTATATTTTGAAGCATAAGGATGATGTGTTTGATGTATTCAAAGACTTCAAGAAGCATGCTGAAAATGAATTGGGCTGTTACATATCATGCTTGAGATCAGATGGAGGAGGTGAATATGTCTCCAATTACTTTGATAGGTATCTTGCTAAATATGGGATCAGAAGATAGCTCACATGTAGTTATACACTGCAGCAAAATGGTGTTGTAGAGAGGAAAAACAGGGGTTTGATGGAGTCAGCTAGAGCTATGCTGAATGAAACATGTCTGCCAAATGGTTATTGGGCTGAAGTAGTGATGACTGCTGTCTATGTGCTGAATCGAACCCCTACAACATTGGGCTGAACTATGAGTCATGCTGAAAATACTTCTGCAGAGAGTACTTCCATGAGTGGTCAGGCAGGTGATGTATCATCTACAGTGAGTCCTTGGACAGGACGATTGTGAAGTCACACTGCTGCATCCACTGACACAGATATGTCAGTGAGGGGGAGAACAAATAAGGGAAAAGAAAAGGTTTTTGAAGATGTAACAAGTCCACTCATTGCAGGTTATGATTCATCTAGGAGTGATAGCTTAGACAGTGAATTGGGGATTCCGTCTGTTATGACGCCAAGTGCTAGGCAGAGCCGTTATGTGCCACCTCATGAGAGGCAAGCTCACAATGAGCCACAGCTCAGGAGATCAGAGAGGGTCAGATGACCTATTGATAGATACACTTACACTGGATATTAACAAATAAGGGAAAAGAAAAGGTTTTTGAAGATGTAACAGGTCCACTCACTGCAGGTTATGATTCATCTAGCAGTGACAGCTTAGACAATGAATTGGGGATTCCGTCTATTATGACACCAGGTGCTAGGCAGAGCCGTTATGTACCACCTCATGAGAGGCAAGCTCACAGTGAGCCATAGCTCAAGAGATCAGAGAGGATCAAACGACCTGTTGATAGATACACTTACACTGGATATTCAGCCCAGTCATTATGCTTATATGATGAAAGTAACAGGTTTTAGAGAACCAAGTAAGTTTGATGAGGCAGAGATGAGAATTGGCGTGCTGCTATGGATGAGGAATATTCATCTTTGGCTGAAAATGGTACATGGGATTTGTACAGTTTCCTGAGGGCAAAACACCTATTGGACGCAAGTGGGTGTATAAGGTAAAATGTAAATCAGATGGATCATTGGAAAGATATAAGGCCAGGCTAGTTGCAAAAGGGTATGCACAGTAGTATGGTCTTGATTATGAGGAGACTTTCAACCCTATAGCAAGGATGGCTACAGTTAGAACTGTGATTGCCTTGGCAGCAGCTAGAGGCTGGAAACTATGGCAGATGGATGTAAAGAATGCATTTCTCAATGGAGAATTATAGGAAGAGGTTTACATGGAACAGCCTGAAGGCTATGTACATCCGGAATTTCCAACACATGTATGTCAGCTGAAAAAGGCACTATATGGGCTGAAACAGGCACCCATAGCATGGAATGCTCGCATCAACAGTTATTTGCAGCAACATGGTTTCGGATTGGGTGATGCTGATCATAGTCTGTTTGTGAAGAAGACAGATAGTGGCTATGTTTTCCTAGTTGTCTATGTTGATGACTTAATCATTACAGGAGATGATGAAAATGGGATTGCTGAAAGAAAGACATGTTTACAGGCTGAGTTTAAGGTCAAGGACCTTGGAGAGCTGAAATATTTTTTGGGGATTGAGGTTGTCTTTACACCTCAAGGCATATGGCTGCTACAGAAGCAGTATGCTCATGACATGTTACAGAAATATGGTATGGCTTATTGCAAGCCTATGGATACACCTTTAGAGCAGAATGTCAAGCTGCAGATTGATGTTGGGACAAAGATTGAGAATGTTACTATGTACAGACAGATGGTAGGCAGCTTGATCTATCTCACGATCACTAGACCTGACTTGAGTTATGCTGTTGGGCTGATCAGTCGGTTCATGTAGAAGCCTCGTAAACCACACTTGGATGTAGTCAGGAGAATTCTGAGATATGTAAAGAGTACCACAGATCATGGGTTGTTTTATGCATATGGGAAACCCCTTGACTTGATGGGGTACACTGATGTTGACTGGGCTGGTTGCACATATGACAGGAGGTCAACCGGCGGCTATGCATTTGGATTGGGTAGTAGCATGATCAGTTGGCAGAGTAAGAAACAGCCTATAGTTGCATTGTCCAGTACGAAAGCAGAGTATCGTGGTGCGGCCTTAGCGGCCTGTGAAGCTAAGTGGTTACAGAAGTTGCTAAATGACTTGGGAGTACACTTGGATAGCAAAGTCAAGCTGTACTGTGACAGTTTGAGCAGTGTTATGTTAGCAAGCAATCCTGTTTATCATGCAAGATCAAAACACATTGAGGTTCACTACCATTTCATCAGGGAAATAGTTTTAGCAGATCAGATTGACTTGGAGCATGTGAAGGCTGAAGACTAGGTAGCAGATATCTTTACCAAATCACTTGGTAAAGATAAGTTCATTCAGTTTAGACAGCTACTTGAAGTGATGAAGATGATTTGAGTTTTGTTTTGAGCTTGAGGGGGAGTGTTAGAAATCAAGCTCACCATCAGTGTGTCTTTATCTATGACCGACATCTATGACAGCTAGATTGTGCAGCTGTCTACATGTGACTACATTAAATAAGTCGGGTTAGTAGTCAGTTAGTGACCTGACTAGAGTTAGTCTATCTAGTATACACTTACACTAGGTCACTTTATCTTTATATTGTGTGTGCTTTTTAGTGTTAGTGTGTGGAACATGAAGAAATGACTTTGAGAGCCTGAAGGCTCATGACAATGGAGTTTCCCTGTCTCTCTCTCTCTCTCAACTTTGAAAAAGAAGCACATGAGAAAGAAGGACAAAGAATGATGAGAGAAGGCAAGAACAAAGCAATAAAGGAGAAATGAGCTCAAGTGCAAAAAATATCTGCATTTGAATGTCATTGGAATAATGATCAAGGGTTGAAAAGTATGTACCAATGCATGCTTGACGCATCAACCACCTGCCCCATGAGGCATCATTAGTACCACTTGCATAATGAAGCATCATACTACCATTTCCCTAGAAGCTTCCACATCCAAATATTGAAAACTAGGGCTATCTGAGCCCGTTTGAAAAGCTAATTCTTAGACAAGCAATTCAACCCCAGTACTTTTGTCGCATAGATATACCTCCAACAAGATATAAGAATTTTAGATCTAATCTTCATCTAGCTAGGGCTAGAACTTCCAACCAAAAAGGGAGAGACTCCTTTGGAAGAAGCCAATCAGAGATTGCAATCTTAATGCTAAGAACTACAAATTCCAAAGGAGTAACTGCTTCTAAGCCAAAGCCCAATTTATATGGGGAAAGACTAAGTGGCCACTTTATATGAATTCTTACAAGTCCATAGTGCGATCAAAAGTTTATTGTCTCAATCCTCCAATGATGCTCTACCAAGGTCAGAATCTTGCACAAAGTTTTATTAGTAGATTCAGTCAATCCATTGGCTTAAGGGTAGTAAGGGGAGGATTTCTTGTGGATTACCAAGAAGATAATAATCATTTAATCACCTTATTAATGAAATGACTGCCCGATCACGCGCGAGCTCCACTACACAACCATACTTGGCCAGAATATCCTTAAAAATACAAGAGGCTGTAGAATTGGCTCAATTATCCTTTAGATCCCATGGCTCCACCCACTTTATTTGATAATCAAAAGCTATCACAATGTACATGTTCTTAGTGTAGGATGTTGCCATCTTGATCAAATAAACAAAATCAAGGACCCACTTTTGAAACGGTCCTAATGGAATAATTGGGTGGAGAAGTAGCTTATCCCAAGCTAGAGGCTCCCACTGCTAATAAGAATCACAATTCTAGATCCATTTTTATACATCACTATGCATCATAGGCCAACACGATCCTACCTGCTATTGAATTTTTTGAATGGTTACCTCTATCAAAAAATGGCCACTAAAGACTTCTTGGTGGGGTTCATCCATGACAACTTCTTGTTCTATTGGAAAAACCACCCTTTGCAGTACTCTAGACAATGTTTGATGATAAAGCCAACCCAATAATATACATTCAAACCACTAACTATGAAGTGTTAGACGCTTTCATCATTGATCCATTGGCAAGTGGTATATGGGACTTTGCTTGTCATAAGAAAAGTAAGCATCTCCTTATACCAAGACCAAGGAGGATTCATAAGGACTTTGCTTGTCATAAGGCAAGTAAGCATCTCCTCATACCAAGACTAGGGAGGATTCACATATGCATGAGTGTGGATTTTAAGCAAAAATTCTAGTACAAAAGAACCTTGATAGTCGTAAAAGAGGCATTTTTGGTACAAAATGAAACGGTTAGGGATCAAGGAGCTAGAGTTTTCATACATGCATTTCGATGCCGTGAATCCTATGCAAGTGTCAGTTTGTCAATTGGAGTCCATTTGACCCCCCATTTAATAACCGCAAGGTTTGGCATTATGAAGCAGCTATAGTGGATCCGGAAGTCAGAAAGCATGTCATGGAGGCCAATGTGATAGATTTTGATGCCCAAAAGTCACTCATCTAGTTAGATTGCACTTCCAAGTTTGTTTGCCCCTCCAAACTAGTCGAAAGCACTTATTTGCAAGTGTGAACTTGAAAAACTTGAACTAGTTACTTGAGTGGTTAGTAGCTAAGCTTGCTTAAGGCCACAAAACTAAAAAATGCTCGCAAGATGGAGGGGGAGGGGAGTGTATTTTTTTTTGTGTCCCTTCCTACATTTAAAAAATACATTTTTCTTGACTATCATCATCTTTCGCACCCTCTTGGGCCTGAGATCTACCATTTTTTCACTCTCCAATGCTCCGATCCTTAGGAAGAATGATATAGTAGTTAGCAAGATCAAAACACAATATTTTTCACTTCTCTTTATTCATAATTCATATGGCTATTTATGAGAGAGAGAGAGAGAGAGAGAGAGAGAGAGAGAGAGAGAGAGAGAGAGAGAGAGAGAGAGAGAGAGAGAGAGAGAGAGAGAGAGAGAGAGAGAGAGAGAGAGAGATAGAGAGAGAGAGAGAGAGAGAAGGAGGGATAACTTGATGAATCAGTAATGGTTGATGATTCATAAGTGTAATGGAAAGTAGACTGGGTGATTTGGATGCATCAGCGGTGGCTGGAAAATTGTGTCAGTGGCTCCATTTTCTCAAAATACGAGATGTACGTATGCACATTTTCAAGTAAGCGATCTTTATTTAATTTTTATGATGAATCCTTAGTGCATATGATGGAAAGTTGGTTGCAAATGATTGAAACATGTTTGCCGATATCTACAATGTTACAAAATCATTCATTTGTATATTATGAGAGGACTCTGTCATGTTTATGTTTTATATGTAGTAAGATGACATATCCTTAGGCCAATTTGCAGGGTATAGGAGAGCCATAGGAGCCGCAACATTCTGTTGGGGAGAGCCCTTTGTATATGTGAATTGAGATGTTGATCACCTATATGTTTGGATACTCCCTCTGTTGGAGTTGGAAAGGGAAAACCTTTGGAGTGCAATCAATACAAACACATGATTTATTTAGAGTAGTGCATAGCCACCCTACTCTCATGGCCACGAGGCCATGAGGGTGGTTTTGTGAGCATAGGAGGCTCGCGCCTAGAGCTCTAGAGCCAGTGTCAGGCCCGTTTCAGATCCAGACATTGCATTTTTCAAATTCTTAGCTAGTGCAATGGCAAAGAGCTTAACATTAGAAAAATCATCATCAACACTACTAAAAGTTTGCCCAAAATCCAACCGAGAAATAAAAATTACAATCACATATTGGACTGCAATCTAGTGAATGACCCAAAACTCAAACCCTTGAAGCTGTTGGATCCATCAAACCAAAAATCAATGTTAAATGATCCACATGAAAGACAAAGGAATGACCCAATAAATAATGCAAAAACTTCTTGATAGAATAGATAATCTTTACGCATTTCCATTTGGTGATAGAATAAATATTTTTAGTGACAGACAACTGCCAACTAGTGTAATAAATAGATCAATTTCAACTTTGGAATCCTCTTGCATTAGTACACATCTGATAGCACAATTCGATGCATCCAATAGTAAGACATGAAACTCCTTATTCCAATCTAAAGGAATGAGAATCAGAGCCTTTGACAACATGAGCTTGAGCCATTAGAAAGCCAAATCTACTATCTCATCCTACCGGAATGTAGGTTTTAAAACATGGCCAACTTATTCAAGGAAATGGTGACATGGGCCAAAATCCATAAGTGTTGTCCATGCCAATGTACCCGCCCAAGAAACCACAAAACATTCGATGGAGAGTTTTGGAACTTCTTCCTACATTACCATGGTTACCTTCTATTGGTTGACATCAATTTTGTCCCTAGAAATGACATGTCCCAAAAGTATGCCTCCTCCCACAGCAAACACACTCTTCATCATTAGGTTAAAGGTGTTGAGATATCGAGCTCCACTCGTGATACGCCAGGGTGACCGTTGTGTATTTATGTCACCGACTTGTCAGTTGCAGACGCGGTTGGTACACCGCCCATGAATAATAGCTACATGATAGCTATCCTTATCTACTCTACTTCGTGGCTCAGTTAGTATGCCACCTTAATTAGTTGAGTTTGGTTTGAGACCCATATATAGGGTTCTTCTATTTCTTTGTATGAGAGTTCTTTTTGGCTTACACAACTAAGAAGAGGAAAACTGTTTTCAGCCTCCACCCTTGTGTGTATTCCCCCATTGTGCAAGCAAGAAAGCTACAAGTGAGACTCCTTCCTTCTCTCCCACAATCTTGACATGGTATCAGAGCCTTGTTCGTGGTAAGGAGCTCAAGAAAGCAAGCCAAGCTCGCGGTGGTCTCGTAAGAGGAGCAGTGTTGCTTTCATTTTCTGTTTTGGGAGCAGATCTCTGCAGGTAGCACAGCCGGAAATTGCAGGAGTGCATTGTCTCAGGTCGAGACTCCCTTCACGGTGAAGCAAGAGGGCAGTATATGCTGCAGGAGAGGCTTTAGCCCTTGGTGACCTTGTTTTTTTTATTTGAGGCCATTTCGGGGCCTGTTTTGGAGGCGGAAGTTTTCTGCACACACTCAGGAAAAGGCCCAGTTTTATGCTGTGCGACCACTGTTCTACAGGTCGATGAAAAGTTATTGTAGAAATTGCATTGTATGCCTGTGCGCAGAGACATTGGGAGTTTCAGAATCATCCTTGGTTTCTGTTTATGCAAAATCGTCACTAGGAAGTGACTGTGTGGTCAAATACCACTTTCGCCAGTTTTGCAGATTTGCCCTTATGAGGGTGAAGCTGAGTTTTTGCAGTGACAGAATTTTTCGCAGTGTTCTGTAATGGCGTCTGATTCTATTTCACAGATTGTAACTGAAAAGCTTGACAAGAACAACTTCCAGGCATGGAAGTTTAGAATGACGAATTTCCTTATGGGAAAAGGATATTGGGAATTTGTTGCAGGAAATGAAGAAGAACCAGTTCTTCCTGATGTTCCCAATCAACAGCAAATGCAGGCATTCAAAGCATGGCATGAGAGAGCCAGGAAAGCTATGTACTGGCTGTCTATCAGCATTTCAGACTCTATGATTGTGCATATTCAGGATGCAAGTACGCCAAAGGAGGCATGGGATACTCTGTCAAAGATGTATAGCACAAATACGCAAGCCAGGAAAATGCAGCTCAAGCAAGAGTTGCACAATGTGCAAAGAGAAAATATGAGCATCAATAACTACCACATGAAGGTGAAGAAGATTGCAGATGCACTTGCTTCCATTGGGTCGCCAGTGGAAGATGATGATTTAGTTTCTGTGACCTTGAATGGTCTAGGAAAGGATTATGCACAGTTTCGGACATCCATTTCAGTTCGTGAAAGATTTCCTGATTTTGAGGAGTTGATTGCTCTTCTAATTTCTAAGGAGTAGAGAAATGGTGGTGCATCTTCTTCAGGAGGAACTTCAAAAGAAACTGTCTTCTACTCAAATGCTGGAAGAGGTAGAGGCAGAGGTAGAGGAGGCCGATTTGGAGGCCGTGGCAGAAATCAGAATATGCAGCAAACTCAAGAAAACCAGTCCTATGGAGGAGGACGTGGTAACTCTAAAGGCAGGGGGAGCCAAAGAGGTCGTGGTGGATGGCAAAGAGGCCAAAATGCAAACAGTAATTATGTTGAATGCTACTATTGTGGTAAAATGGGTCATATGGCTAAAGACTGCTATAAAAAGTAGAATGACATCATGAATGGAAAACTGCAACAAGGAAATTATGTATCTTCTAGTAGACAGGGTGATGACAGAAATGAGCATTTGTTTATGGTGCAGCACATGAACAATTCTGTGACAAGTGTAGAAGAAAGCAACGATGTGTGGTATGTTGACTCAGGTGCATCAAACCACATGACAGGTCATGCAGAATGGATGGAGGATGCAAGGAAAATGGAAAAACCAGGATTTGTGGAGACTGGTGATGATACTGCACATCCGATTGTGCAGATTGGAAAAATTCATTTATCTATGCAGGATGGGAAAAAGAAATACCTGTCCGATGTATTTCATGTCCCGAATATCACCAAGAATCTGGTTTCTGTTGGTCAAATGGTTGAACAGGGCTTGCAGGTTAGATTTAATCCTCATGGATGCTTTGTTGAGGATATGAAAAATAAAGGTCGCTTGATAGCAAAAGGAAAGAAGAAGGGCAGAATGTTTACGTTGGATGCAGACATGTCTGAATTGAGTGCAGCAATGTTTGCACATGGGACCGGTGTAGTTGCAGATATTGATATCTGGCATAAACGCATTGGTCATGTTAATGTACATCGACTTAAATCAATGCAGGCCCAAAATATTGTTGCAGGATTGCCTAGATTCAAGGTTGCAGAAATGCATAAGGTATGTGAAGCCTGTCAGTTTGGAAAACAGGCAAGGAAACCATTTCCTAGACATGTTCAAGAGAGTAAGAAGCCATTGGAATTAATCCACTCTGATGTGTGGACTACTAAAGCTGCATCTCTTGGAGGCTGTCATTATTTTGTTACTTTTATTGATGATGACTATAGCAGAAAAGTTTGGGTGTATTTTATGAAAAAGAAAAGTGAAGTTTTTGGGCATTTCAAAACTCTTAAAGCTATGGTTGAAAAAGAAACAGGCCTGCAAATAAAATGCCTAAGGTCAGATGGAGGGGGAGAGTACCTCTCAAATGAGTTTGCAAGGTTCTTGCAGGAGCATGGCATAAAGCAGCAATATTCATGCAGTCATAACCCACAGCAAAATGGAATTGCAGAAAGAAAAAACAGACATATTGGAGAGGTGTCTCATGCCATGCTCAATGAAAAAGACATGCCAAATTTTTATTGGGCTGAGGCACTTGCTACAGCAGTCTACATAATGAACATGACTCCCACTGCAGCAATACATGGAATGACTCCAGAGGAGAGGTATACTGGTAGGAAACGAGATATTTCTCATTTGAAAATTTTTGGTTGCATTGCCTATGTACATGTGCCAGATGAGTTGAGATCCAAGTTGGGTCCAAAAGCTGAGAAGTGCATCTTTATTGGTTATTCTCTGCAGCAAAAAGGGTATAGATGCTATAACCCTTCTACTCGTAAGTTTACAGTGAGTAGAGATGTTGTTTTTGATGAGATGAGTAGCTGGTATAAACCAGTAAATGTGATTGATGATGTAGATGCACAAAATGGTAATGGTGCACAGAACTCACAGCAGCAGTCACAAAATATTAGTGGACCTGGAGCGTCCTCTAGCAGTGGTTCACATTCTTCGCCATGGACAGGCAGATTGAGATCAGGAGAATCTTCTCAAAGTAATACAGATAGTGGTATGCAGGTATCACGAAAAGGAAAAGAGAAGGTTGATCAGCCCATGTTTGATGTGAATGCAGGTCACTCTTATGTGGATGGTGAATCCAGTGGCTTAGAACAGAGCATTGATGATGAGTTGGGTATTCCTTCTATTGTTACACCTGGAGTAAGGAAGACCAGGGATGTTTTGAGAGCACCTGGGAGTGAACCCACTTTGCGCAGGTCTACCAGAGTTAGGTATCCTGTGGATAGGCTGAAATATGATGGATTTACAGCCATTCACTATGCATATATGGTCAAGTGATACAAGAACTAGAACCCACTTCTTTTGAGCAAGCCATGGGAAAAGAAAAATGGGAGAAAGCCATGGATGAAGAAATTGATTCCTTGGAAGTAAATGCTACATGGGAATTGGTACATTTGCCTAAAGGTAAGAATGCAATTGGCTGTAAGTGGGTTTATAAGGTGAAGCACAATGCAGATGGTTCTGTGAACAGATACAAGGCAAGATTAGTAGTCAAGGGGTATGCACAAACATATGGCATTGACTATGAAGAAACATTCAGTCCGGTTGCAAGGATGGCAACCGTAAGAGCAGTCATTGCTATGGCTGCATCAAAGGGATGGTCTTTACATCAGATGGATATAAATAATGCCTTCTTGCATGGTGATTTGCAAGAAGAGGTCTATATGGAGCAGCCACTAGGTTATGTGCATGCTGTTCATCCTGAGTTTGTTTGCAGGTTGAAGAAAGCTTTGTATGGCTTGAAGCAAGCACCTAGAGCATGGTCTGACAAGATAGGACAGTATCTTGTCACTATTGGCTTTCAAATTTCCAAGGCAGATTTCTCACTTTATGTGAGAAAAACAGAGAAAGGTATTATGCTACTTGTCATTTATGTTGATGATTTGATTATGACAGGTGACAGTGATGAAGATATCCTTCATGTGAAAATGCTATTGAAGCAGAAGTTTGAGATGAAGGATTTGGGAGAGCTATGTTATTTCTTGGGCATTGAGGTGATTAGATCACCAAGTGGGATACAGCTCTTGCAGAGGCAGTATGGATTGGACATGCTGTCCAAATATGGGATGACAGGCTGTAAGCCTATTTCAGTTCCTTCGGAGCAGAATGTGAAGCTGAGCGCAGATGCAGGTGAGCTTCTGGAAGACCCTACTATGTACAGACACATAGTAGGAAGCTTGATTTATATGACTATTACCAGGCCAGATTTGAGCAATGCTGTTGGATTGGTAAGTCAGTTTATGCAGGCTCCAAGGAAATCGCATTTGGATGCGGCTAGATGCATACTCAGGTATGTGAAGTCCACATTGCAGTATGGACTATTTTATGAGACTGGGGTTCAGATACAGCTGCATGGATACACTGATGCTGATTGGGCTGGTAGTATTTCTGATAGATGATCTACCAGTGGATATGTGTTCTCTTTTGGGAGTGCTGCAGTCACTTGGAGCAGCAAGAAACAGCCTACAGTTGCCTTGTCGAGCACAGAGGCTGAGTACAGGGGTGCAGCAATGGCTGCATGTGAGGTAACTTGGTTGCATAAGCTACTTTATGATATGCATCAGTCTACAGATGGGCCAGTTGTCATTTATTGTGACAACATGAGTAGTATACACTTGGCAAATAACCCAATCTATCATGCTAGAACAAAGCACATTGAGGTGCATTATCACTATGTGCGGGAGAGGGTTTTACTAGGTCTTATTGATCTAGTTTATGCCAGCACAGAGGATCAGGTAGCTGACATATTTATGAAGGCATTGGGCGCAGAGAAGCTGCACAAGTTCAGAGACCTGCTTGGTGTGCAGGAATTGGGATTGAGCTCGAGGGGGAGTGTTGAGATATCGAGCTCCACTCGTGATACGCCAGGGTGTCCGTTGTGTATTTATGTCACCGACTTGTCAGTTGCAGACGCGGTTGGTACACAACCCATGAATAATAGCTACATGATAGCTATCCTTATCTACTCTAGTTCGTGGCTCAGTTAGTATGCCACCTTAGTTAGTTGAGTTTGGTTTGAGACCCATATATAGGGTTCTTCTATTTCTTTGTATGAGAGTTCTTTTTGGCTTACACAACTAAGAAGAGGAAAACTATTTTCAGCCTCCACCCTTGTGTGTATTCCCCCATTGTGCAAGCAAGAAAGCTACAAGTGAGACTCCTTCCTTCTCTCCCACAATCTTGACAAAAGGATGAGGCTAACCTCCCAAGATCAAATAAGACAGAGCTAGAGATGGTGAAGGTATAGGCACATAGTTCCAAACATACTAAATTCATTTAGGAATAGACTCATAAAATCTATTAGGTATGACCCAAAGATTTCCTATATGTCCCACTGAGGTCGGAGTGTTCTTGAGTTCAAACCACATGATTGTGCAAACAAACACTCCCTAGGCCGTAATAAAAGTTACCTTGGACTAATCTTCTTAGGAAAGTAGGACCTAGTTCTATCCACTAAAACCATCAAAAAATTATTACATTTCATGGCTAGCTACTTCATCCAAAATGATATCAAGATAGAGCAATGGAAAAGAATATGGAATGTTTGCTTCATTGAGCTTTTGAGATTCCATACAGATTCGGAGCTTCTTAATATAAAAACTATGGACAAAATGTTGGGGGTAAAGGCACCTCCGCCTAGCCACCCATGTATTACTACACTAACAATACCCATCATTGCACACTATAGGTGGCGGGCGCCCGTCACAGTAACTTATTCTTTATTATTTTAGTGACATTTTGAATAAAGGAAGTCCCGGCCACACATTGCGGTTGTTGGAGTTTCCATTTGTGTCTCTTTCTCTTCTTGCTCTTGCTCTCCGCCATAGCTCGCTTCTAAGCAAGCTTTAATCCTTCTCACCTTTCAATTGGTATCAGAGCGAGGCTTCTTAACTTCTCGAGCTTGGTTTGTGGCATTCTTAGCTTCCATTCAAATACCTACAGCATTGGGTCTCCTTGCTGGTAGCCATAGCCGACCTTCCTAAGCTCCCGTCACTCCTTCCCGGTCTATTGAGGCACCCTTAAGGCATTACTACAAAGGTATTGAAGTGTTATTTTAGTGTTTTTCTTCGATTCTCAGGTTGCAGTCAAGCAGGGCAGCCATAGCTCAAACCCTTGGAGCTTGGATCTTGCTCACTCTTGCATTTGGGCAATTGAGGCTTATTGTGGGCCTCCCTGGGCACCCCCTGGAGCCTCCAACCACTACCATTGAGGCCACCTGCCCCTTGTATGAGTGATGTCAAAATCATAATTTTGTAATGTAGCTACCCAACGACGTTGCTTTGGAGTGAGATTTGACTGAGTAAGGAAATACTTGAGTACCCGGTGATCACTATGTACTCTGAATAGGTTGCCATATAAGTAATGGTGCCACTTCTTGATTGCATGTAGGATAGCCAACATCTCCTGGTCATAAACATTCATGGCCATCTCCTTATCTATAAGCTTACGGCTCTCAAATGCAATTACTCCATGCTCCTGAAGCAAAACAGGCCCAATGCCACGGCCACTGGCATCACACTATATAGTAAACTCTTTGGAGATTTGGCATACAAACTAGAGCTTCCCTCTTCTACAAAGATTCATAACATCTTCCATGTTAGTCAGCTCAAGCCCTATTATGGTGATCCAGTGGATATAGTTGATGAGCTGCCACCTATTGATGAAGATGGTCTTGTTCAGTACATCCCAGATGTTGTTATAGGTCAGCGTGAAAAGAAGCTTTGATCATGTTCTATTGTGGAATATTTGATCAAATGGAGAGGTTTATCATCTGAAGAGGCTTCTTGGAGACCTGATTCTATATTGGATGAGTATCCATACTTGAGGGAGACATTGGTGTGGCTGAAGCCTATTGCTTAAGGAGCTAGTAATAATGCAGACTGGTTCAGGACAGCACGTTGTTTTAGAACAGTTTTAATCGTACCTAATTTTCAGAATTAAGCTATCTATATGGGCTTAAAGTACTCTTCAAGAGCTTTGTTTTGATATATGGTACATCTCATTTGGACACTTCTATCAAAAGTTATGGCAGATTTGGTCCAGCAGGGACTGTTTACTCAGCAAGCTGTCTACTTTGTTCTGGGATTATTTGTTGAAGACTTTATGGCTCCATTTGCTTCTGAAGTATTTCAAATCATGTATATAGCTGGGGCTTACTTCCGTTCTTCAAATTCAGCTCATGTAGTGGTCATTTTTCATTCATTTCCCATTTGTAAAGCTGTAAAACAGAGTAGTACTCTATTCTATCCATCTTCTTTCTAGTTGTTTCTAGGTTTGTCTTTTAGAACAAAAACTTTTGGGAAGGGATGGATTGTAAGAAGCTGAGAATAACAAATTAGTGTTAATAATATTGATATTATGCCATGTCACACTGACATTGGTATAAAAGGAGAGAAGATGTAAATTTTCACATCTTTTTGACACATTAATACAATTACAGTCTTTCTCTCCCTTCTTGCTCACAGCTTCTATGGCTTCCCCTTCTTTCCTGTCTTTCTCTCTCTAAAACTAGTCTTTCTCTCTCCTAGTCACTCTTCTTCTCTCACTTCCTGCAGTCTTTCTCTCTCTTCTGCAGTCTTCTCTCTCCTCTTTCTCTCTCCCTAGTTCTCTCTCTGACATTCTCCACCTTCTCTCCCGCTCTCCACTGCCTCGCCATCGCTGCCTTCTCCACCTCCTCTCTTCTCCACCCCACTCCTCTCCTCTTCTGTCGCGCACCACCACTCCTCCTCTCCTCCACCACCGCACCACCACCACTCCTCCTCTCCTAGTTAGTCTCTACTAACCTACTTGCTTTACCAGACTAAACTAACCTTGATTTACCAGACTAACCTAACCTAATTGATTTAACCGACTAAGCTAACCTAATTGACTTAACATACTCAGTTCACCTAATTCACTTAGGTTACTAACTTAACCTAATTCCCTTAGGTTACTCCACTCACATACTTAACTCAGGTTACTACCCTAACCTAATTTCCATCCACTAACCTCCGTTTTTCCTCGTGTTAGCCCCTGTTTTCACCCCTTTTCCCTTCTCTCTCCCTTGTTCCCATGCCGTGCAAACCTTGCAGTGTGCGTACATGTCTGGGTGTGATTTGCGGACGGTCACGTGCAAGGACGCGTTTCTCGTTTGTTCGTGCGGTGGTGTGTTACGGTCAGCCATTCACACGCAATCATCCTCTGCTGTTCACACACAGCTCAGGTACCGCCTTTTAATTTTCAAACCCGAAAAATATATCAAAATAAACATAAAACACCTAAAACCTTCAAAAATTCATTAAAATTTATTTTAAATCCAAAAAATGTACAAAAAATTTCCTCAAAATTTTCCAACATTGTTGAAATCATTTTGAATATTTTTTAAAGTGGGGATTTAAGAAAATAAATTGCCAAAAATTTAAAACTTTGAAATTCCTTCAAAAATATATGTAAAATGAGTAAAATTCATTAAAAATTGGTAAAATTTCAAAAATATTTCCAAAAAATTCCACAAATCTCCTTGCCTTTTTTTCCAATAATTTCTCAATCAGCAATGCTTCCATACATGATCAAAGTATTATTTGAAGCCAAAACCCTAAATTTAATACTTCACCTCATGAAAATTCATTGTAAATTCTAAAAAAATTAGTTGAAAATTCATGGATAAATTCAAACACATTGTTGACACTTGTTAGATTGCTGAAATGCCACCCTTACACTTCATAACATGTTCATGTGTCCTATATTCCGTTTTAATCATTTAAAAAAAACGAAGAGAAGGAAAAAAAACCAAACATTACACACAATACAAACACACCTAAAATACAATTTTTAAAACAATCACAAATTAAAAAAATAAAAAATTAAAATAAAATAAAAATCAAACAAAAACACTAAGGTGCTTTATTTTTTCAGTCAAGTGGTGCTTATTTTTTTTACTAGATTCCTTGCATTTGGAACTACTCCGTGCGCCTTTAGCCTCTTGCATACACATCCCTATCAGGTATTTATTTTTTGAGCTTTATTCATTTTCATCATCACTTAACCACAATTAATTGCTAAAATCAACTATATTCACCCACTTTTTCATGCGCATTCGCCCTAAACACACAATTTCTAATAATTTAAAATCAACCAGTCGTTTACTTTGCACGTGCTACGTGCACTTAAGAGGCACCTTAATTTTTAATAAAAATAAACAAGCCATCACAAAAAAGCACGCGCTGGCAAAAAAACGCTCCACATTACAATTAATTTTTAATTAAAGAATTTGCATTTAGAGACCCCAGTCTAGGAATCATAGTTCGGGTTTTGTTAAAGCACAATTTCACCCTAATAAATTGTAATTAAAATTTTAAGAAGGAACCACCATTTTCTTATTAAGGTTTATAACCTAATAAAATGTCACCTATTGTTAATAATTTCTTAAAATGAACCCTTCATTAAATGTCATCTTCCCTCACTACACTTTTTTTCCCTTTTTAATAAACACGCTTCGTGGGATGGGCACTAAAGTCCTCTTAGTTGAAATTGTTGGTCAAAGTTATGGTCAGGTCCTGATTAGATTTTTATGGTATTATGGTTTGCTTATGTGCTATGACTACAGGTGCGGTTTGAAGTTTTTTTTTTCTTTTTTGCCTGATATGGGGTTTTGGGTGCCTGCTTGTTGCATCGCATGAAGTTTTTGGTCGCATATGTGTAGAGGTCATGCCGAATGTTTTCTAGGATGTGGGTTATTTGGGGTGGTAAAGTGGTTAGTTACATCTGTGTGTGTACTTCTTTGATTGATTTCTTTTTTATAGCTATTTTGGTTGTTTTGCAGGCATTCTTTGTGATTGTTTGTGTTTGTGGTGCGTGTGTTTTCCATCTGAATGGCGCCTCACGCTCCTCCTCATATCCAGTATGTCCCATTGATCAGTAGGGATTATTCTTCCCTATTGGCTTTTGAGCCTATAGCGAAAGCAAGACTTGCGACTTTCGTAGCTGCTTCATTCCCATTGATTCCAGATGATCCATCCTTGTGTGATGAGTTTCTTGCATCATACAGAAAGAAGTCGGGATTGGTTCATGGTGCTTCCATGGTGTTGACACCCCGAGGGTTAGGGAAGGCTTTGTCTCTTCCCTACAAAGGAGAGCCCTTTGTTACAGCCAGACAATTATTCTCCAAGGATGAGATTTTCAAGCTGTTATAGAAGCAGACCAAGGAGATTCTGGATGTCAAGAAAGTGATAAACACTTTAGGAGTATCTTTTTCCATGATCATTGATCCTCTTTGGAAGTTAGTCTATCAGTTCCTCCAAGACAGGCTTATGCCTGCCAAAACACCATCCCATTATTTGTCCAAAAAGCTCTTCACAGCTTCTAGGATGGTGTTAAAAGGGATGGCCATTGATTGGAGTACTTACTTGCTTACAAAGATGGACCAACATTTTGTCAAAGTGACCAGAGGAAATGTCACAAATGTTACATATGGTTCCTACTTATATGCTTTCTTAACATACTCAGGTCTTAAGAAGGGTGTGCTACCACCTCCTCCATCTGATCCAGTTCCTCCCCCTCCACCTTCAGAAGAGTCAAAACCTATTGACATAGAGGATCTTGATTCCCCTCCTCCATTGGTCATTCAACAGAAGCGCTTGAAGTGTGTGGCAGATAAAACTCCCTCAGTCATTCCTTCAGTCACAATTCTTGCTACATCTAGAAGTGACCTCCCTGCCTACCTCACATGCAATAATTTATTCGCGATACATAGAGAGGGTTCTTTGGAAATATCAATCCCTTCATTGCACAGTTTAGTGTTAGGTGATGCTATTCCATTCCTTTGTAATTACATCTAGAGTTCTATTGAACTTTTAGTGACAGCTTGTGCTCAACAACTGTATGCTTCTTTCTATGAAAAACTGATGCAGTCCAAAGACCAGTTGCATAAGGCAACCTCAGAGTTAGCCTCTGCTAAAGACACACTTGTAGATCTGTTTAAGCACATGGAGCAGCAAACCCAAATGATTGAGACTCAAAGAGAAGAAATATCTTCTTTGAAGATTTAATTGACAGAAGCTCTGTTAGAGGTCACTAGAGTCTCAGAGGAGAAAGAGAGAATGTCCAAAGAAGCTCAAGAGTTTCAAACTCTTTTAGATGCAAAACTGTCAGCCTTATAGACTGCTCATAATACAGTGGAATCACAAGCTTTCCAAATTAAGCAGTTGTAGGACCAAGTGGCACAGTCACGGTCCGTTCCTCCAAGCTCCAATGTTCCTATTATTCCTTTTATCTGTAAGCAGGACTTGGCAGTTCTCTAGAGACATGCCACATTGTGTCCATTGTTTCAAGATAAAGTGGAAAGATTGCAGTCTAGGATGGATTTTTTATAGTCTACATTTGAGAACTTTCAGGAGTATGTTCCTTCAAACCATTCTTTCTTTGTCCACTATCAGAGTTGTAGAAGTTGGCCTTCTATATAAAGCTTTCAACGATGGATCTTTCTCTTCCAGAGGATGGTTGGAGTGGAGCTTGGTCTCTTCATTTGTTGACAAAAGTGGTCCGTATGGTCTTTGAAGATTCTGTGACGATGGATACCATGTTGCTGTCTTACATGTATCTACGAGGTGATTTGTTGATTTCAGATCATGTAGATCTAGCCTGGTATGTGGGGGATGTGGTTTTGCAAGCTGTTTTCTATGTCAACTATTTGAAGTTGCGGATAGATGACATATTCCAGTGTTATTCTTCAAAAGTGGCTACTTGTCCTGATAATTCATGGCATTCAATGATTGATTTTGTGGTCCTGAATCAATGTCAGAATACAGCTTCTACTTATGTGCAGAGCACTAACCAACTAAGGGTGGATCTCCTAGCTTATCTTTCCAAGAACCATCCATTTGATTCATCCTTTTTTAATGCCTACCAAAGACGATCTATTTTAGGTCCCTCTGTTCCTAGCCTATTGTACTATCAACAAATGGCTCATCTCTATGATACTTATCTTTCCCTTTATAAAACCATTTCAACAGCTATCTTACCTCTTCTTTTCCAACCTCAGTGTTTTCCTCAAATTCCTATATTTACCTATTGTTCTTTCATCGAAGATCGATTTTTTTCCCCTTCTCCACCATGTCCTTCACCATCTATCCATATACCTTCTACTTTTCTTGTTTATCAATTGGCACATTTCCTAATTGATTCACGTAAATTTTCAGTCACTCCTTCTTTAGCTTATTCCTCCTTTTATGATTTTGCCTACCCATCTCTTCATCCTATTTTCCTTATTTCACTTCCATCTCTTGCCACTTCTATTTCTCAACCCCCTCAGTTGGTTAGTGAGTACGAAGGATTTAATCAGCAGATTCTAAGAAGAAGAGGATGGAGCTCGACTGATTCTCTCACAAGAACACATATTAACTGGCCATTAATTCAAGGGGACTGGACTACTGCTAGTCAAGAATACCAAAATTACCTCCATTTTGCTCACCAATATTCACAATCTCTAGATCCTTTAGTGAGATTGATAGCTCATTTTGCTTGGTATCTAGCATACATGCATAGGCATTCCCATAACATAAGTAGAAGGTGTATTCTGACGTTTTGTGATCCTGAATCAATGTTCTACTTATGTGGCCATTCCAAGGCTTTGTATGAATGTCAATGTGAACATTGATTCCCAGTAGTTGGATATCCTATATTTTCATGCCCTATGTCTACCTAGCAGATACCTTGTTTTGCTAGAAAGGATGTGCTGCCTGTAGTTCTTTCAAAATCCTCCAAAGACATTTGTGGATGAGTCCTTCTCCATGGATCGTTTTTGAAACCACCAAGCCTTCAAAAGGGATCATCTTCATTGATGCCTTTGCAATGTGTTTTGGATGATTCTTAATTATATATATCTCTTCTTGGAGGTGTCATTCAAATGGTTGTGTTCGTGTTTGTGTGTGTGTTGTAATAATTGTATGTGATGAGTTCGTGCTGATTGAGAATAATTTGTGCAAGAGCTCTTTTCAAACTATTGATGATGGATGGAAAGCCTATGATGGAAAGCTGAAGAAGAACCTCTTATATCCTTTACAAATTTGTTATGACTTTTAAATGATTATTCGATGTGTTAATGAATAACGAAGTTTTCCTTTAGTAGTTTTTTCTAGAGATACAGGTGATAAGTTGGGGTCATGGTTTGGCGAGATTGTTAAAGATCCTATGAAAAATAAAATTGAGCTCTTTAGTAAACTTATATTCTTCTTTTCCTTAGATCGCGAGGACACTTCCTTTCTAAGTGTGGGGATATGTTGAGAGTGGAAAAAGACTGAATTTTTGACTGATTTTTGCTATTTTTGAGGTCTGAATGATTGATTTTTGATGGATTTAGAGTGATGTATGGTTGTTAATGGAAGTTTTTGAGAGTGATTTGGATAATATTGATTATGTTTTGGAATCTCATAATGATTTTTAGTGGAGATATGAAGCTCTGTGATGTTCTGATAGGTTCTGTTGAGGTTCTGATTGGTTCTGTATACCTTCTGTATAGCTTCTGTTTTGTTCTGATTTTCTTCTATATGAAGCATGGATTAATGGTTGATGAAGATTGATATCTTTTGAAAGATTATTGAATAGTTTTTGATAGTTTGGAATGGTTTTAGTATGATTTATGAGGTTCTGATGACCTTCTGTAACCCTTTGTAAACCTTCTGTAGAGCCTCTGTCTCTACTCTGTCTCTGCTCTGTAACTGTTCTGTATTTGCTATGGTACCATGCTATACTGTTCTATAGACCTTCTGTAAGTGTTCTATAAAATGTATGTGTGACTTTGGGAAAGTTTTCTAACTTTTGGAAAGGATGAATCTAAGTTCAAAAGAGCTAAAAAAAATGGAAAAAGCAGCTGCTGAAGACTGAAGCGACAGTGACAGTAGTGAGCTGTGAAGAGACATTGTAGTGGCTCTGGTGCCTCTTCACATTAGATATACCTCTTGGGAGGTGCATCCACGACCTAAGAAGGATTATTGAGAGTTATTATGAGAGTATTGTAGTGAGGGTATGATGTACTATTGAGAGAAAGAAAGAGAGAGCCAAAGATAGTCAATTCTATCAAAACAGTGTAACTGTATATGAGAGATTGAGAGAGAGAACTATGAAGACATTTAAGATGAATACTATGTGATTGATTTTCATTCAAATATTCCTTTGTGTTCATTGTTCTATTGATGGATTCTGTGAAGATGTTGAAGATTATGGTTGATTCTATTAAATCCGTGGGAGATATCTACTATGATGCTGCGTGAAGAATTGCTGTTTTCTTTGTTTTGGTTATCAAAAGAATGAAACAAAAGCTTCTTGATGTCACAAGATAGATTTTCTTGTAGTAGAATCCCCTTTTCCTTGGTGTTCCTCTTGGGGCTCCAGTTATGCCTATTGGTTTCAGGCTATGTCTTTGGGATATGCAATGAAGTATTGACCTTTGAGGTACGACATCGAGCTTATCTTTGGTTCGAGAATGCTTTTGAGCTTGTATTAAGCTCCAAATTTGTTATTCTTCATTGGCATTTGGCTTCACTTGGCATGGTTTGGACCGGTCTATGCCTATTGTCACTGCTTGACATTTAGGCCTCTTGCATTTATTCTTTGGTCATATATCGATGCCACTTGATTTGCCCATTCTTGACAGTTACTTGGACCTTCATCTTCAGATGTATTTGAGCATTTTGGATCTACTGGGCATTACATTTGGTTGTCAGTTACATGCTCTTTGAATGCTTTCAGGCTTATGCTTTATGGGTCTAAGATAACTTGGGATTTATGCTCCGGATGTACCCTACTGGGATTTGGCATGTATGATGCTATGTATTTGATGCATTAGAGCATTGCTTGCTCTGTTTGCATCTGACTTCACTTCCAGTGGGAGCCTCTTGGTATATTCGGATGTACACAAAGTCTTATTTACAGATGAGCTTGAGCTTGTGGGACACTTACATGCATTTGCTCTCTTGAGAGCTTTATGTCTACAGTCTATCTCTAGTGGGCTGATTTGATACGCCTATTGGGGCAGGCACCTATCTCTATCACAGGTTTGTCAGTTTTGCCTGCATCTTGGATGGTTATGTATTGAGCTTCTTGCTCTATCAGTTGTGCTTGTGCTTAGTCTCTTCTCTTACCCTAAGACCCATTACATGCATGACTTCTTGACCTATGAGATGTCTCTTGCCTGACAGGTTATTGGTTTGATAGTTCTTGGTACCTTCTTGCCCTTGGAAACTCATTGTTGGCTATATCTTGCTACCTGGCAATTACAGTGACTTTTTTATGTCTTAGTGATTGCTTCATTTTGGGATAGTTTTACATACTTCTGTCATTAATTGTAGCAAGATGAAATCTGTAGATTTTGAGCACTTCTATGAAGGTAATGCTTACTAATTGATGTTATATTGATCATATTTGGTGGACAGGTGCTTCTGTTGGTGAAATCCACCCTTTCAGCCAGTTTTAGCAGTGGTTTTAGTGTATTTCCTGCTAATTACAACACCCTGTAATTTTGCCTTTTTGCTTTGATTTGGGACAGTATTGTGGGAGCTTTCACTCAACCGCCAAGACCCACGGACCGCTTATTGATTCAAGCGTTCCAAGCGAGCTCTAATGGCTATCTCTCACCTAGCTGACGCGCCATCGATCCTACGAATGCAGTGAGCTTACCTTGATGCTCGATCTAGTACCCTCCTCTCTCTTGCACTCCCGTAGCTCCACGATCCTAGATGGTAGCTCAAGCATCCTCAAGCCTCCTCCATCTCCAAGCTCCATCCTCCATAGCCGCGCACGCAAGAGAAGAGAAGGGAAGAGAAGAGAAGAAGAGGAGAGGAGATGGTGAAGAGCTTCACCCTCTTGATCTCTCACTCTCACACACACTCACTCCCTCACACTCTCACACTCCCTCTCTCAAGAGCACACACAAGCAAGAAGGGGAGAAGAAGAGAGGAAGAAGAAGACTAGTTTTGCCACACACCAAAGAATGAGCTCCTCATTCACTTTTCAACTTTATATACAAAACCCTAAATCCCTTTTGGGCGGTCATCCCCTTTTCCCCTTTTTACATGGCCGGTCATAGCCTAGGCCCTGTTTTCCATTGTACTTTTATCTTTCTAGCTTCCTTTTCACCGTCCCTCTACATTTACAAATTGCACGGGTGAGAGCCTGGTGCTCTTTTACAAGATTTTAGGGTGCACCTTTTTATTTAAAAATGCGCCTTTTCCCTTTTGATTTGCCTTGGACTTTTAAGGTTGCCCTTGCGCTTTTGGCCTTTTCTCCTTTTCTTTCTTCAATCGGGCTACCTTTTTTCCGCCTTTGACCTGCGTCTTTTCCACTTTCTTTTGCTTTCTTCGTGTTGGGGTTAACATTACCCCCCTCCTAGACGAGTGCCAGTCCCATGGAACTCAGTGTCATAGGTAGCAGGTGGTAGCATGCACCGAAGACGTGGGTGACAAGGGCGCCTGGGGTGTGCATTGGTGGCCGGCACACGTGTTGGTTTGTTGGGGATTCTGCATAGGACGATTCTTTCCGGGCTTGTCGGATGATGAGGGGTAAGCAATCAGAGTTGGGCATTGATGAAGAACTAATGACACTTTCGTTGTGGTCTTCAACACCTGCAATTGAAAACCTCTCAGGTGGTCTCTCCCTAAGGGTAGTGCTAGTCTTCCCTATTGTGCACAAGACATATTTGATTAGTTTGGGAGACAGGTCGAACTCTAAGCAAGCTAAGAGTATTGTCCTACACTTGAGGACCCAAACTGTGAATATATTTCAGTGTAGGCATTATGTGAGTGCTTGTGCATACTTAGATATTACTTAGTTAGAAGACTATCGGCGTGGTTCCTTGGAGAGCAGGGGGCTATGTTGATGGAAAAATGTGTTAATGAAGAGGTGGAGTACACTTTTGAAGAGTTTTTTTTTTTTTTTGTAACAATAGCATGAGGAGGCGTATACATGGAGGCAACGGTTCAAGAGCATGACAAGAGTTTTACTCCTCGTCATCTGAATAGTGGGTAAGGGTTGGCGGGGGGCAGGGGGCCTTGTTAAGGAATTTTCGACTTAACAAGTAGCCTTTGATGTGGAGGCGGGTTTTGAGGGTGGTGGTAGAAAGAAAGGGGTGGTTGCACTGGGTAAATTTACTGTCGTTCATGTCTTCGAGTAGTGCACCATAGAAGGATGGCAAAAGAGAAGCATGCATCATGAAGCGAGTCATGGTATTCTTGTCTATGGCGTTGGGGTCAAAATAGAGGGGTGGGAGGTGGCGTTCTTGGGGTGTGAGTTCTTGGTGGACTAGGATCCTAATTAACCTAAGATAATTATAGATGTTGATGAATGCGGGGTCGGGGCAAGAGGTGAATTAGCTAAGAAATTTGTCTATAGAGCTATACAAGTCGGGGAGGGTGAAAAGGAGGGCGTTTCTATGGGAGGTGGTATTGGCATTATAGATGATGGGGAAATCGAACCTGCCGTGGATGGACGGGTTGAAATCCACTCCTGCCCTTCGAGGATACGGCATAAAAGTGGGGTCGTTTCTCTCTGAAGGGAGGGTGTTGCAAAATGCCATCCACGCTTCCAGGTTGACGTAAAAAATGTGCCTCCTCCAGGTTGGTTGGCAATTATAGCCTTCCACTGTTCGAGGCACCTGGAGGACTTTATCTTGCCAAAACTCGCGGTCCTCCGCTCCCCAAGCAGTTGGGTGAGCCTCACGCTCTGCTAACCATTTGGCTTTGAGCCTGGCCCCCATGGCAATGACATCCTCCACCAACTGAATGGGCAGCACCCTATTCAAGGCCGTGGAAAACTCAAAGCGCATGTCAAAGGAGTCGCGGTTATACTCCTACTGTTCCCAGATAATCATTTCAGAGCGGAATTCAGTAGGGGAGTCTTGGGTGCGCAGTAGGAGAGGGGCAGGATGTCTCTGGACAAGTCTGGCATTCAGCTTTATTCTTGCCTTCTCCACCATCTCCTTCCTACGGTTGGTTTGGGCCGCTCTTCGCTCGGCAGATGTGTCAGGGGGCTGTACTTCGGCTTGCTGTTGGTTGAGGGGGTGGTGGGACATATTCCTCCTCCTGAGGTCCCAGATCGAGCTCCGGTTCACCCCCTTCTGCTTGCTCGTCTTCTTGTGTTTTCTCCTCTGTGAAACCGAGGTCATCCATCTCCTGTGCCATCAGGCCTACCTGTGCCAGATATCTTCTCTGCTCTTCTAGGCTCTGCGGCGGGCCTCCTAGCTGCAGCGGCACATGCAGGCCTGTTGTGAGAGCTTTGCACGCAATAGTTAGTTTCCTTTGCAGCTGATCATTGGCTTCATCTCCTTCTGGTCGGGTGGTGTGGAGCAGCGTGTTGAGAAAGGTGTGCTGTTGAGCTATCATGGAGAGCTGGGCTACTTCTGCCTGATTCTCAGCCAGCACCCTGTCTCCTTCGGCCTTGGCTAGCCAGCGTGCTAAGTCCCATACTCTCTGCTCGTTATGATCGGACCATTCTTTTGCCCTTCTCTCCATGTCTTCCAGGCTCTCCCCCTAATGGAGGGTCATTGCCATGAGTTGTTGTTGCTGGGCCTCGAGCTCACGGTGCAGGCACGACTGCTCCTGGTGTTCCTCTACGATTTGCACATTGAGCTGGTTCAGCTTCACCTGCATCCTGTGCACTTGTTCTGCCCTTAATTGATCCAACTCTGCAGCCTCCTGTTTGATTTTGTCACGCTGGCTTTGCGCTTCGAGGTTGGCTGCAGATAACTGATCATTCTTGCGCCGAAGGTGGGCATTTGTTTCCCTTTCCCCATTGAGACACTCCATCAGGATTTTCCTTCTTTCCTCCCAAGCAGCGTCACGTTCCTTCAGGGCTCTTAGTTCTTCTGCCTCCTTAGTGCTGGCCTCCTCCCTAAGCACAGCGATCTCCTTTTGATATTTTGTTATCTGCTTCACTCTGTCCAGCTGGAGGGCGGCTTATGATTCGCATTCCGTTGCCAGCTCCTCCACGGCTATCCTCCTTTCCTGCCTGGCTCTTTGCAACTGTGCAAGCAGCTCCTTCACGTACTCGTCGTAGTGGCCTGCTGGAGGTGGGGGGTGGGCCATGGTTGTAGTGGTGGCAACCTCTTCCAATTTTTGTCTTTTCACTTCCGACCCCTGCTCCAGCTCGGCCGTGGCTGCCCTTTTGGCACCTGAAGCTGGGGTGGCCCCGGCCGCTTCCCTTGCCAGCTCCTTTTCCACCAAAAACTACAGCCAGGTGACCACGTTGCTCTCATCAATTTTTGGGGTATGACCCTGGGTGGCGGTGGCAGGGGGTGTCACCATGATGGGGGTGGCTTGCACGGGTGGCATGAGGAGAGGGGAGACTGGCATGATTGGGTCTTTTCCTTTACCTTCTGTAGGAGGCAGGTGCACAGTCTCCGACACACCAGTGCTAGGACCGGGTGCCTCAGGTTGGTATGGACCCCCTGCTCCTTCATCATCTCTTCTTCGCTGTTCCTCGATGGAGCGACGGGTCGCCAGCTCCAAATCTTCTTCTTCCCTCCTTCTCAGCTCCTCCTCAGCCCTCTTTTGTCTTTCCTCCTCTTCCCTTACCGACTCCCTTTGGGCCCATTCGAGCTCTTCCTTCTCTTTCCTCCTTCACTCCTCTCTTTTTCCGTGTAGGGCCTTAGTCCGTTGTTCCGCCTTTCTTTTTGGTGTAGAGCCTGGGGTTCTCCCTCCTCGTCGGTGTCCGTTTCCGTTTCATCAGACTGCTCTTCTGCATGAGTCTGGGGCTGCGATGACGATTTGCCACTTTTCTCCTCACCTCCCTGTTTGTCTTCTCCTGCTTGTCCCTGCCCTACCACTTCGTGGATGATCGCGGTAAGGGCACCTCCAAACCCTATGGTGGAGGCCTTGGAGGATGAGGCTTTGCCGGTCGATCGGGGTGAAGGGGATTCTCCTGTCACCACTGCCCTTCCTCCTGTCGCCAGGGCCTTTGCCGAAGCCTCAATTGTCTTTCTTACGAACCCATTGAGGTTCACCTCATCCAGCGATTGAGCAGTGATGCTTTCGAGCAGGGGTACATTGATTCTGGACATGATGCTGTTGTACCGCTGGCTCGAGAACAGGGTATGCATCATCTTCGCCTGCACCTGAATCTCTTGATTGGGGATGTCTGCCAGGCTAATTCCGTCGTTGGTGTGGACCTTCACTTTGTCCATCCCCAACATGGCATAGACGTCCCTTTTTGGTTTCTTCTCCACCTTGTTTGGAAGCCCTAGTGCCCTTTCTATTAGTTCGGGGGTCAGTTCGACCTGCACTTGTCTGGTGGTTTCCCTGTCCTGCACTGTGACGGTGCCCCTGTTTCTGTTGAAGGTGCGCAAGAACTCGGCGCACAGGGTGTAGTTTATCCTCTGGCCCACTGCGTCCAGGTACCTTTGTGAGTGGCATTGCTCTATAATTTGTCGTACCGCCGGTTCCTCGATGACCACGTCTTCCAGTTTGAATATGTGGTGGAACTTTAGCTGGTTGAACGCCCTCGTTTCCACCATGAGGCCGTACTTCACTTGTTCTTCCTCCGAGAAGGGGAGCTTGCATGCTTTGTCTTGGCTTGCCATGGTCGCCACTTGCACATTTAGCCAATTCCCTTTTTAGTATTTTTTCTGCAACCAATTTGCTGGACGACCATAAACATAGCAGATTTTATTGTCCATAGCCCTAACTTTTGGCATTTCAATTTTGAGCTTTTCACGCTTGGTTTACTTTTTAGTTTTAACTCCGTTTATCCCCTTACTAGTTTTAACTCCATTTATCCCCTTACTAGTTTTAACTCCGTTTATCCCCTTACTAGTTTTAACTCCATTTATCTCCTTACTTACTGCCCCTTCCCCTTTGTGGAAAAGAAGAATCCGTCCCAGGATTGGAGGTTGTGGGGCCAAGGCGTTCATGTCTATTTGTGTAGGAGCCAATTGTAGAAGTTGGGGTTATATTCTAGGTGTGCAGCGTAGTCCAGGTCACAGAGTCGAATGCCTACATGTGTGATGTACGTGAGGACATCAGTGAGCAAATCACCGGAGCCGACCTGACTTGCGATGTGGAGCTCTTCCTCTGTCAAGAGGCGGTCGAGATAGGGGTGCCCTGAGATATGATCGTCCATGGTTCGACCCCGAAGAGTGGTTAACACTCTATACGCGGTAGGCGCGACGTAGGTGGGATCATACTCGGCCGTTTTGATGGCTCGGCGTTGTTCGGCGTTGGTCATTATGCGGCATCCGTCGACTTCCCATTTCAACCTAAGAGCGTACCATCGCTTCAAGAAGGGTGATCCCGTATCGGCCAGGTGGGACAACCTTGCTCTCTCTTGGCCAATGATGGCAGACGTTGTCTGTGGGTCAAATGATGTGATGAGGCGTTACTTAATGGCTTGTTCTTTGGAGACCTCGCTAGCGAGCAGCTCGGCGGCAGAGCGAGAAGCTTGTGCAAAGGCAAATTCAAAAGTCTCCCAAGAGCAAGGCATAGTGTGCACATCTGTTGCAAAGGGTTCTGCTAATAGTCCCAAGTCCAGCCGATCATAGCTGAGGGGGGCCAGTGCAACAAAGGTGGCATCGAGCTGTTTGATGCAGTCCACCACATCATCTCCAGTGTCCTCTACGAGATCAGCGGCCAGTGTTAGAAATGACTTTCGTTCATAGGAGGGCTTAAGGCCGGCAGGTGGTTGGGGTTTGCTGGAGCTGGAGGTTCTGACAGTACAGAGCTGCCGGCTGGGGGTCCATTTGAGTCGGCAACCTAGGCGTTGGCTGGATGGATGGGTCGGGTTTAATCTTAGGGGCTATGCTGCTGCAGTCAGCTAGGCTGCTGAATGGCGGGTGGGGTTGGTTGGATGATGCCACTTATGGTGATGGTCGTTGTTTGGGCCGATGGGCGTGTGCGACACTCGTGGGTTGACACGCAGAGGAGTCGGGTGAGTGGGTTGAGCCCTGCAATTCGTGGTCTTGAGGCATCGGGGAACAAGGACGGATGAGACTTGAGGTCGACGCAGAACTAGTGCATTTGACAGTTGGGATTTTAGGGATCCACAGCGAGGCATTCCCCTCATAGTAGCCTTGTGCATGCAGGAGGACTTTAGGGGCCCATATTTGTTTAATCATGCGACACTCGCGATGATGGCATCTTGGTTTCCTAGGTTTAGATTTGTAGGTCTTCCGCTGACATGCGCGTCTAGTTCTAGGCAGTTCTCGAGGCTTCTTAGGTACCCATTGCAAGTGAGTCTGTTGAGGTTTTGCTTTGGATGCGGCGGGGCGCGGTTTATGGGGATCTGGGTGTGGTAGATATGCATGGCCCCCCTCCTTAGTCCTAGCTCCGGTTGTTTCTATCGGTGGCCCTGTGAGCAGTGATAGGGTTACGAGGCCCTTGCTAAAAGACGTGACAATAGGCACATTCCCGATCGCTAAGTGGATGCGTTGCGACTCATAATCAACATTGCAGCGGGTCTGCTTTTTAAAAGTTTGCCCAAGCAATGACTCTGTGCTTGCATCCATGGTAATTGGCAATACGTAAAACAGCATGGGGATAGTTTCAGACTTAATAGAAACGGCGACTCGGCATGTGCCGAGGATCAGGTAGGATTGAGCTCCGTATGGACTTAATTTGGCTGTTGTGGGATGAAGTATTGGCCCGCCAAGCTGGGTCCAATGCTCGTGTGTTAAAACGTTAAAATCCGCCCCCTCATCAATCAGGGCATCGAAGGAGCACGTCTGCTTGGCCGTGACCGTGACACGGAGGTAGGCGGGTTCTATAGGCTCCTCCTCATTTTCGCAGATTTCTGTAATTGTGGCTACTCTTATTTTGACGGGTGGTTCTACCATTGGTGGCTTGTGCAACGGATCAGTGGGCAGGTAGTACTTCTTGATCCGACTGCCATTGAAGAAGCCCATTCCCTCACCATCCAGTGTTTCCAGCTCGACATTACCAGTTCGGCTGATTGCCCGGACCTTAAAGGGTCCGAGACCTCTGAATTTTATCTTTTGCTTATGTCCTTTAACTGAGTAGAGGAGCACTAGGTCACCCTGCTCAAACTCCCGTTGCTTGACATGTTTGTCAAACCAGCTTTTGCGTCGGGCTTTCTCGCAGATAAGTGCGTGGGTGGCTAGGAGACGAACTTTTGACAGGCATTCCAGCTCAACCAAGCGTTGCGTCCATGCCTCCTTCCCTTCCCATCATTCTTGGAGTGCTATCCTCAGGCTAGGGACGAAGAATTCTAATGGGAGAATGGCTTCAGTCCCATAGGTTAGCCGAAAAGGTGTTTGACCGACGGCCATTTTATAAGCTGTTCGGTAGGCCCACAAGGCTGCCATCAATTTGTTATCCCAATCACTTCGTGAGGCTGAGACCACTTTAGTCAGGACATTGATGAGAATTTTGTTGGTTGATTCAGCCTGGCCATTAGCCTGAGGGTAGTATGGTGAGGATTTGCGATGGATGATGAGAAAGGTGGATAGGAGATGGGCTATCACTTCGTTGATGAAGTGCATTCCCTGGTCGCTGACCAATTCTATGGGGCAACCAAAACACGAGATTACTTGCTCCCATAAGAACTTGGTAGTCGTCCTAGCGTCGTTTATCCATGTGGCTCTCGCCTCCGCCCATTTGGTGAGGTAATTCGTGGCCACCACGATGTACCTGGCTTGTGAGTATTGTGCCGCGGGGCTGATGGGTCCTATGAAGTCAATCCCCCATTTTTCGAAGGGTTGGCGAGCAATAATAGGGGTTAACTCCATCTGATCTTTATGAACCGGGACTTTTGTCCATTGGCACTCGTCACAATGCTTGACGAATTGTGTGGCATCGTGGAAGAGTGTGGGCCACCATAGCTGGGACTGCACCACCTTCCGTGCTGTAGTGTCCCCGCTAAAGTGTCCTCCTGCAATACCATTGTGCGCCTCTGAGAGCACATCGTGCATCTCATGCTCACATACGCATCTACATAAAAATCCGTCTTGCCCCAGCCTATAGAGCTGGCCTGCAATTAGCTGGTAGGGCTGGATTTTCAGGATTAAGCGCCTAAGCCGTGCCTGTTCTATTGGTCATTCGGGCAGCCCATGCTCGAGCACTTGGACTATGTCGTCTGCCCAGTATGGTGTCAAATCGGTCCTGAATAGGTCTCCCTCTCTGGACATATGGAATAAGCGACTGTTCGATAACTCGTCCATGATGCCTTGTCCAGCGGCTTCTCCTGTGGGTATACGGGACAGATGATCAGCCATGTAATGTTGTTTTCCCCTTTCGCACCACCACTGAGAAGTTGAACTCTAGGAGCAGGAGAAGCCATCGAGCTATACGTCCTGTAGCATACGGTTTGTTCACTAAATAGAGCAGGGCTTGATGGTCCACGAAGAAGGTGAAGGGGGTGGCCAATAGGTAATGCCGGAACTTCTTTACGGCAAACACCATGGCTAATCCCTCCCTTTCCGTTGTCGAATAATTCATCTCCATCTCAATGAGTTTCCTGCTAGCAAAACTCACTGGGTAATCTAGGTTATGCTCACCCGGTTGGCACAACACTGCCCCCACGGCAAATTTAGAGGCGTCAATGTGTACGTGGAAAATAATGGTCCAGTCTGGGGCTCGTAGAATAGGTGCCATTGTTAGGCCTTTTTTCAATTCTTCGTCTGCCCGTTGGCATGCTTCAGTCCACTCGAAGACAATTAGCAGTTTGTACAATGGCCTAGCGATCAGCGCGTACTTCAATACAAACCATCGATAGTACCCTGTGTGACCTAAGAAGCATTGAACTCCCCTGTAATTACCTGGGGGTGGAAGGTCCACGATAACTTTGACCTTTGAGAAGTCCGTGGCAATGCCATTCTTGGACACCACGTGTCCAAAGATGCATCCGTGCTTCACCCAAAACTGACATTTCAGGGGGTTCAAGGAGAGACCGTACAAGCGACACCATTCAAAGACCGCGCGGAGTTTGTCTAGATGTTCGATCCAGGTTGAATGGACGCACAGGTCATCGACAAAGACCTCTAACTGCTTGCGAAGCATGTCCTTGAATATGGCGCACATGAGGCGTTGAAAGGTGGCGGGGGCATTGGCCAGCCCGAAGGGTATGACTACGTACACAAAGACGCCCCACTCAGTGGCGAAGGCGGTCTTGTGCCTATCTGCAGGATGCACTTGCACCTGATTGTACCCCGAGAAGCCATCCAGGAAACTGTAGGCTTCCTTACCCGCCACTCTCTCAAGCATGTGCTCGGTGTACGGTAAGGGGTGGTTGTCTCTCTTTGTAGTGGCGTTCACCTTTTTGTAATTGACGCACACTCGAATCTTGCCATTTTTCTTCATCATGATGACTATGGGTGATACCCAGTCGGTGTGCTCAATTTTGTAAATGAATTTAGCTCTCATCAGCTTGTCAATTTCCTCCTTGACAGCATGAGCGTGCTTTGGATTCATGGGGTATGGTCGCTGCTTGACCGGCATTGCATCCGTCATCATGGGTATGTTATGAGTCACAACACTCGGATCTACCCCTCGTAGCTCTTCTAAGGACCAAGCAAATACGTCCCGGTACTCCCGCAAAAGAGTGACAAGACTGGACTCTTCTTCCATGGTCAAGTCCTCGGCAATGAACACTGGTCGGGGTACTTCCCCGTCCAGGGCTAGGTTTACCTCCTTGACCTTGGCTGGCCCTTCGATTGGTTCACTGGTTTGCCCTTGGCGTTTGGCACTTAGCAGAACCACTACCCTGTCCCCTCGTTTGAATTTAGAGAAACATTTAGGGAGGTCTTGCGGCTTCCTTTGTTCCTCTGTTCGTGCATCCTTGGGATGCTCTGCCTCATCCTGCCGCAACCGTCTGCGCCTCAGGTGGACAGGTAAGTCCCCCTTGGTGCGTCTAGTCATGGGTGGCCTAGGGATTTTTGGGTCACTTTCTAAAGTAACTTCCGATTCAGAGTTAAACCCCCCGTTTTCACTAGAGGAGGTGGTCTCCCCTGGTGGCCGCAGTTCAGATGGCGATTCGGTTCTAAGCAGTGATGTCGTTCCTGGTTGGGCTAGGCCGGCTTGCTCAAGGTCCACTGCTCCCATCCGTTCCAACCAAGCACAATCACATTTCGTACACATAACTCCTTGGTCCACTCTAAGGGCCTGTCTCTTCTGCGGCTTAGCGTCTGCCCGGATTTGCTCAATTTCTCGCCCTTCAGTGTCGTATTCTATGGTATCTACCTCACCTTCACTTTCATCATCGAAGGATTGGCAATCTTTGTATTCATCACATGAATCTTTATCACTCGACTGTTCATCGTCTCCTAAGGCTTGTTTTGCCTCGTCTTGTTGGTCGGGAACCAAAGCCCAGTTATACTTGAAGTTTAGTTCATATACCCTGGTCCACTTCCACTCGGACTCTTCCAAAAGGTCCTGGAGAGGCTTGAGATTGGCGGCTGCGTTGCCTACCAGTCGGTCCATTAAGTGCTCCAGTATTCCCTGGAGTTCCCTCTTGTTGGTAGGCACTTGGAAGATGACAGGCTTAGGCCCTTCATGGAGGCTTGCTGCCATCATGTAGACAGGTGTAGGGAGTGTTTCTTTTGGCTTGCCAATTGTTTTGATGGCCTGCTCGTACGCCTCATGGTCTGAGAATGGCAGGTCAAGTATAGCGAGAACGTGCATCCAATCCCACTCGTCCTCTGGGCATGGGATGTACTTAGTTAAGGACCCATAGGGTTCCTTGTCCTGAGTGTTTCCCTTGAGTAGAGTAGAGATGGCATTTAGGTCGACTGGCGAGGTCTTCCAAGTGTCCATCTCTATTCTCACAGCGTCAGTGCGGTTGCCAAGGAAGATCAGGTTGTTACCCCAGTCTTCGATAACTCTAGCATTGCACATCCAGGGTCGACCCAATAAGATATCATAGTCCACTCCCTTCATGACTATAAAGTCGACAGAGAACTGGACTCCTGCAATCTTCACTGGCCAATTCTTCAAGACCCCGAATGGCTTCACTCGCATACCGTTTGCTAGCGTGACATTAAACCGAGCAGCTTCGATAGGCAGGTTTCCCCACACCTGTAGCACTGCGTGGCTAAGCACACTAACCCCAGTTCCTGTGTCTACAATCCCCTTCCTCGTTGCGTCTCCCAGGGCTAGGACTGGCAGGACTGCGTGCATCTCCGAGCCCTCCCAAAAAGCGTTGACGTGCAAGGATTTAGGCCCGGAGTGTAGCGTTAAACTTGGCAAGTGTGTTTCTGCATCCTGGTCTTGAGGATCTGCCGGGGCCTGCTCTCGCGGTCTCTCGACCCACTGCTTGAGGTCCTGCCATAGGGCAGGGTGCTACTTAAGCAGTTCTCCCAGGCCAAACGTTACAGGGGTGGTTACTAGTGTGGTCAGGAGATTGCTAAACACTCGTCCTTCCCTTAGCCTAGACTATCTGGGCCAATGGCCGCGGCTGATCTGCGGGTCTGTTGCGTCTAGGCTTGGCCTCGATGGCACTGCTTGTGGCATAGTAGCCTCGGTAGACTTATGTTGGGGTGGTGATATTGGCGTGCTTATGCTGGAGAGATCATCAATCTCGTCCTCCGTAATGGGTTCAACATCCTTGAGGTGCTGTTGCACCTCCCTCACCCATTCCTTCATCTTTTCTATGGCTTCTAATTGCTGCTTGGGGTGTGGGTATTCCCCTACCTTAGCGCTTCCCTTTTGGGCTGTTTTAGGGGCTGAAGTCTCTGCCTTCGCGTCTGAGATTTCTTCCCTTGGGGTAAGGTCGTAACACTGTCAGTTTTTAGTGTGACCTTAGCCTCTGATCTCTTTTTTTCCGCCTACGGCTTTTCTTTCCTACTGAGGTCGCATCAATATTGCTAGGTCCTAGCAGAGAGATGCCGGCCTGCTTCATTTGTGCTCGGGTCATAACTCGCAAGGGAATAGGTGTGGCCTCTCCATCGGGGTTTTCAACACCAAATAGCCCCAGCAGGACGGACATCAAATTAGTTGAACCGGAAGGTGACTTCCGTTTTGGGCAGTCTATGAAAAGATGGGTGATTCCGCACTCTGCGCACCTTTGGTCAGCTTTGTCCCTGTTTTGCTTCTCTCTTTCGGGGCAGCGCAACGAGACGTGACCAGGATGTCCACAAGTCCAACAAGTGACCGGATCATGTGGCTGCCCTCCTAGGCCTCTACCCCGTCCTCATCCTAATGCCATCACCAGCACGGGTCGGTAATCCATGAGGACCGCATTGCCCTCGACGTCATGTGAGATGTAAGGATATATGTAGGTCTCTTCGTCACTGGGCTCCTCTACGTAGTGTACGGGAACATCGCTCGGTGGGTGGGTCACATAGGGACCAGGCGGTCTAGGAATGCCGGTAGGATTTATGTCCAGCCTAGGGACCGCTGGTTTCATATCATTAGGCGCTGGTAGGGCTAGCCGGGCTCCCCTTCCGAAGAATGGCTGTGGCTTGTTAGCTGAATAAAGCTAGCCGTAGGGTTGTGCATATGGTAGTTTTCGTGGTAGTCTACAGTGTGTGGCATCGTGGCCGAACCTACTGCAGTTAGCGCAGGGTCTTGACCTAGGGTCCTGACACTCTGCTGGCAGGTGGTTTCCTCCACAATACACGCACTGGATGTGCTGACGCGTCGGTCGCCTCAACATGTCTTGTATTTTGGCCAATTCCGTCTTGACCTCGGCCAAGCCGTGGTCCGTCTCGGTGGCCTTTCCCTTATCTTGGGATGATGGGTTTGATCGCTCGCTAGAGGTTGACGTTCACTCTAAACTCCGTGGGTTGGTTTCTTCTAGGTTTGAGCTCCTGGAGCTCCGCTCTTTCAGCTGGTCGTCAACCCTAATGGCTTCCTCAAAAACCCTAGCCACCACGTCTCGTTGCAAGCTTAAGTTGCCTGCCAGTACCTTGTACAATTCCTCATCTCGAATCCCGCTGATGAATACGGTCGACACTGGCCTGTCAGTCGGTCTCTCGCCTAAGGGGATTCTTTTAAGGAGGCTTCTCACGTGGGTCACATAGTCACAGATGCCCTCCTTCTCCTTCTGCTTGACGTTCATCAGGCGTGCTAGCAAGTTGTCAGAGTATCCGGGTTCGGCAAACCTCTTGACAAAAAGGTCCTTGAGGTTATTGAAGTTGGCTCGTTCTATGGCGTCTAGGCTTGTATACCACATCCTACCCTTATCGCTTAAGCAAAGTCCGAATGCTTGCGAACGTTGAGCCTGGTCGTTGAGGCCATTGGCTTCGCAGACTTGCTCAAACTGCTCGACAAAGCTGTATGGATCGTCCGGTGGCTGGTACTTGTCGAGTTGCTTGGCAACAATAGGTATTTTGGCTTGGCTCTTTGAGCCCTAGTTTGCCCCCAGCCTTGCAAGTAGCGAGGTTGCTAGCGCAGTGGCATTCTGTTCTACCGCGGTGTTATCGAGTAGCTGTTTCATGAGGAGCTCGCCCAGTGTCAGGTCTTCCTCTAGTGCTCTTTCCTAGTCTGTCAAGTTCCGGCCAGCCAAGTTCAGCACTCGCTGCACCTCATGCAGCTCCATGCTTTGCCTTAGGCTCCTGGCTTGTTGGTCCCTATTATACTCGGCTATGCCCTACAATGCCTTGCGGGCTAGCCTTCTCTCCTTCTCTAGGTCCGTGATGATTGCATCTGCCGTCCTGCCACGGTGCTCGTACTGGGCATGCGCATTGTAACTGCTCACCATCTATTGTATGGCGTCTGGGAATGCGCTCACATCGAGCTCCCCTGTAAACCGATGGTCTGAGCCTCCCTCTGTCATGGTTGAATTCTTGCGCCTGGTCGTGAGTCAGATCCTTGTCGTTGACGCTCCTTGCTTGATCCTACCCTGCGCTCCGCGCGTTTGCCTATACCTTGGGTCTTCTCCTATTGGTGGGTTTTTTGGGCGATTTATCTGAGTGAGTTCCTTTAATTTTTGAATGTACTGCTCAACTTATGCTCACTCGTGGGTGTGTTGTTCCTCGTGCACTTGTGCTCAATCAGGCTTCCAGCTTTCCTAAGTGTACTTCAAGTGCGGAAATTCAACCTGAGTGCTGTGAGCAATTCCCCGGTGTCTCACTCCCTCTCGCTCGTTTCGGGCCTGATAGGCTTTGCTACTCCAGTTCTGGCCGTTCTACGGGTTCTAGGGTCCTATGCTGCTTCCTGTTGTTCACGCGGGGGTGGGTCGCTGGGGGAGTGCCCCAGTATGTCCCTGGATGGGTCAGGTTTTGTTTTGGTTTGACTCTGGGAATCGGACGTCCGATTTACCAGTGGCCTGATTTTGGGAATCGGACCCGGTGTATCAAGGCTGAGTGGCAGTCTTAAGGTCCGCGTGTCCGATTCTCAAAAATCGGACGGGCAAATGTTTGAAGAATCGGACAAGGGGGTCCGATTCTGGGCTGGTCCGATTTTGGGTGGTCCAATTCGTCCGAATGGTCCGATCGGATAGGGTAGTCCGATTTCTAGAATCGGGCAGACTGGCCCGGCCCGAGTGTCCGATCCTAGTGGTCCGATTATGGGTCCGATTCTGGGAATCGGACCGGGCAGGTGGTCCGATTGGTGACGTGTATTAATTCGTCCGATCGGACAGGGTGGGTCCGAGTCAAAGCGTCCGAGTCAGACAGGTTGGTCCAAGTCCGAGTGTCCGAGTGGTCCAAGTGTCCGATTCTCATAATCGGACGGGTTGGTCTGATCCTGGTAGTCGGACAGGTTGTTCCGATCGGACGGTTGTCCGAGTGTCCGATTCTGGGAATCGAATACTGGGTCGGACGTCCGAGTTCGCCGGTCCGATGAGCTTGCGCACGCGGATTTGCCCAACTATCTCCAAATGTTTATTCCTATTGACCACAAGATTCACCAGCGATGGAGTTGGAGTGGTGAGGGGGAGATCGGTTACCTGGGAATTGCCGAATGCAATGTCCTACGTGCCCTGGTCGATCGGACGGTTGCCAAGCTCACTCTCTCTCTCACTCTCATTGTTTGTTCTTCATTTAGGAATCTCTCTCTCTCTCTCTCTCTCTCTGTGACATGGACGAGACGAAAGGTCTTCAGCACCGGCCTTTCCAGACCTCCGGCATTCCTCCTTCTTTCTGCGGCCTGTTTGAGCGAACGAGATGGCCCCGGTAGTCGCAGCACGAAGATCCAAAAGTTTGAACGGGAAAGTTCAGAAAAGAAACAATCCGTTCATTTCGTAGGCATTGGAGGATCTGGCATTTTTGCTCTCGCTTTTCATGCTCTAAAACAGCTTGCCCAGCCTGGGGTCACATACATTCAGATTCGTAGTGTGCAGGGTGAGAGATCTTTGGCGGATACAATCCACATCCCGTTGTAAATATCATCTTTCTTTATTCAGCATTCATTCACTGCAGATTTTTCTGTTCTTCCAAAGGGTTACACATTGTCAAGCTTAGAGACATTGCAGAAGGAAGGCTCTTGGAATGTGTAAGCTGGGACATCATTTGTGGATGTGCAGTTTCAGAAGGAGGTGAAAAGTGGGAAACTTTCTTCATTGAAGGTGGTCTCTCTGACATTCAACATGTCTATCGAGGGGGCTTTTTCCCTGTGAGGCGACATGCCGCTCGAGCTCCATAATGTGGAGCTTCTAATCAGCCAGGCTATCAAGGAGGCGAAGAAAGATTTCAAGAAGGATGCGGATAATGCCTTAAACCAAGAAACCCGCCGGCTCCATGAGAGGATCCGGCAACTGGAGGAGATGGTGAAGACACTCACGGAAGAGAAGAGGGATCTCAAAACCGACCTGGACAAGCTACAAACGGAAGTGTCACATCTATGGGTGGCAAGAGAGGACGCGGATTTCAAAGCGGACCTCCGAGAGGCTATCACGAAGGAATGCCGAGAGGACCTCCAGGTATGCATTAAAACCGAAGTTGAGGCTTCGAGAGAGGGATGGGAGGAAAAAATCAAAGCAAACATGAAGGAAGAATTAGAAGGGAATAAGGAGGGGTGGATTGAGGTAGTGAAGAAGAACATTAAGAAGGAGGTTCAGGAAGAAAATAAAAAGGAGGAGGTAGTCCGGGTTCAGGAGACCTTAGAGGAGGAGAGGCTCAGGAATGCACGTAGATTGAACGTGCATATTATCGGGCTCCCCGAAGGGGCCTCTCCGGAGGAGGACACACGCAGGCTATGCACCCAACTAGGGTACACGAGCATGCCCTTTCCTCAGGCATGGCGTGCAGGACGAGATACTACCAGGGTCAGACCTCTGATATTACATATGAGCACACCGGAGGACAGAGCCGCTTTCTTTCGGAAGCGGATTTCGCTCCGAGGGATGACTGGGGCTCCCATCTTCATGGATGAGGACCTGACTCAGATGCAGATTGCACACAGACGAGCATGCATGCCACAGATACTCGAAGCACGTAGAGAAGGCTGTAAGGCCTTCTATCGAGATGGCCGGATTTTTACAGATGGACGCCCCACCAAATAGGGGGTGTGGCCTATGAGACGGGGCAGAGGACTGTACAAGAGACCCCGATACATGTGGCAGTTTGGAACTGCAACGGCTCCCTATGGTCACGACCGGACAGACTTGAGGAGATTTTACCTAACCATGATGTTATATGCCTCACAGAGACACATGAGAGCCCAGAGAGAGGGCTTCCACGCATTACAAGATTTGAGTGGGTATCTACATACCAGGCTACTACTAGGCATAGCACATCTAGGGGCTCAGGAGGGGTGGCAGTTCTATTCCGTCAGGGGATATAGAGACATATCCAGTTAGTGAGACGAGATGAGGAGGCGAGCTACATATGGATCAGAGTGCAGATATCAGATGAGAGATGGATCTATATGGCAGTATGCTACTTTTCACCATGAGGGTCCAGATATGCTACTACGCAGGGTGATATTCAGGCCAGAGATTCCCCCTCCCCTTATTCACAGCTCTTAGAGGACATTATTCTGTATTCTAGTTTGGGTGAGGTCTTCCTTATGGGGGACTTCAACGGGCACACACAGAGCCGACAATGTGAGAGTTTTGATATGGAGCAGCCAGAGATCATGAGAGAATTAGACCCTGAGGAGTTGGGGATCAGTAGGGAGTCAGCAGATACTGGGCCAGACGCCACAGGGTATGGAGGGCATTTACTTGAGCTTGGTAGTAGATATCATCTCGTTATTATAACGGGATGGCACAATGGCCATATTCAGGAGGTCTTACATGCTTCCCACATGGGGGGGGCGAGAGTACTGTAGATTATCTGCTCGGACCAATCGATGGGATGCATACTATCGAGTCCTTCGGCCTTGGGAGACTTTCACTCGGTGCCGATCACACCTTTCTCAGTTTCTCACTCACCTCATTACCATCACCACTTGCAGATATCATATCCCACATGCATACTACCATACACTTCACTCATGAGCTCTCACATATTTACTCACAGCATCTGGAGGAGCACATCATGTCACTTGATCCATACGCACCCCTTGATACACTGACCACTGATATCACACGCATTCTGCATGATTCTGCTACACTCAGTTTTCCACATCACACATACACGCACCCCCCTCGGACCGGCACCATGCCACAGAACAGGTGGTATGATGATGAGTGCAGAGATCTACGTCGACAGCTACGCGATTTGGAGGCTAGAGGAGAGATCACACACAGACAGGCACAGAGACACATGCACCGCTTGATCCATCGTAAAAAGCGGGAATGGGAGGAGGAGAGATATTGGGATATATATTACCTTCTTATGAGCAGAGATTGTGCAAAGGCATGGAGGCAGATTAGAGAACCACGCTCACCCACACCGATACATGACCCTGCAGTATGGCATGGATACGCACAGAGTTTATATCATGTACCCGCACAGCCACTGATACCCACACCATGTACACCGAGACTGGGTATTTCATCCTTTTTCACCACTAGTATGGTGAAACATGCTATCTCACGGTTACATCATGGCCGCGCTCGAGACCAGTTTGATCTTCAGGCAGAGTATATTATATATGGCAGAGACACATTGGCTCCACTCATTGCTCACCTCTTCAACCGTGCATTGTCTAAGGGGTTCCCTGACTCGTGGACAGAGCACACCATTGTACCTATCCACAAGTCAGGGGATCCTATGGATCCTAACACATATAGGACCATCATGATTGGGCCAGTTTTGTCCAAACTTTATGGCATGGTGATGGAGGAGGAGCTCAGCACGCTGGCAAAGAGAGAGTGCATGCGCACACCCAGACAGGCAGGGTTTAGACGGGCATTTTCTACCATAGACCACATCTTCACTCTCCGTTGTCTGATCGACCAGACACGAGTAAAGAAACAGAGATTGTACTGTTGCTTTGTGGATTTCCGCAATGCCTTTGATATGGTTCCGAGAGAGAGGCTTTTCAGACGCCTACTTGATCTGGGGGTGGATGATGACATGATGTGGGGTATTTATGCACTATATGAGTGGGTTACTGGCAGAGTCAGATGTCCGGGAGGTATATCAGATCCCCTTGTGAGCACCATTGGTGTGAAGCAAGGATGCCCACTCTCACCGACTCTATTTGGACTATACATTGATGAGATAGCAGAGTTTATTCAACAGCGAGCCGGTGGAGGTATAGATCTCAGTGGAGCCATAGTTCATATCTTACTATATGCAGATGACATTGTGTTGGTCTCAGACTCAGCTTAGGGATTACAGCAGCATTTATTAGCATTGGATGATTTTTGCATACAGAGAGGCATGACAGTGAGCCTTGGTAAAACCAAGGTTCTTATATTCCATACATTAGCTCAGATACGCAGATAGAGTATTTTCATGGCAGCAGGAGGGAGTATTGAGGTCATTGGATCATATGTATATTTGGGAGTCACCTTTACAGCAGCTTCAGGGACTTTCTCGATGACACAAGTAGCTCGTGACCGCCTCACTAGAGGATACTCACCATTGGCTCTTATGGAGCGACAGTGTCATCAGGCACATTTCCAGGAGCCCCGCACCAAGGGGTGGCTCTTTGATACTCTAGTCACTCCAGCACTGATGTATGGAGTAGCTATATGGGGGCTAGGCCTTGCCGATTATGTATGGACATTGATGGAGAGACCTCAGGTGATCATGATATCTAGATTGATTCGCAGCAAGGCCTCAGTCCCACATGACATTGTGCAAGCAGAGCTTGCCACACTGCCCATGCTAGTCGAGGCATTATTTCAGACAGTCTGCTTCCTACACAGATTTCAGGATATGGACAGAGATCGCATTGCATATAGAGCATATATGGCATCTCAGGAGATGGCTCGAGCGGGGGATACCACATCATGGTATGCACAGACTAGAGCTTGGTTTGACAGACATGGGCTAGACATTGATAGACTCCCACCTCTTCTATATGATACTCAGGCTCTCACTTACACCCTCTCTCTCTCTGAGAGGAACATAGTCATCAGATAGGAGATATGGCATATTTATATACAGAGGACATGGGTCAGCCCTGCACAGCCACTGCCATCGAAGATGGCACATTATTATACACAGTTCTTGAGTATATAAGAGCAGGGATTCATAGAGATTCCGAGATATATGCAGATCTATATGCCACATCGATTGAAAGTTCTTATTGGACAGCTCAGGGTATCATCACATCAGCTTATGATTGAGAGTGGCAGAGCCACTGGCATCCCACGAGAGGAGAGGATATGCCCCCTTTGCAGATCAAAGGTGGAGAGTGAGGACCATTTTGTTCTCAGATGCCCGGCATACTCAGAGTTGAGATCTAGATACACATTGAGCAGCTCACTTCAAGGATGTATGAGTGATATGGATCAGAGATCATTTGGCCGTTTTCTGGGAGAGGCATGGCACATCAGAGAGCAGAGCACACAGTGGGTCCCAGTCAGAGAGGGGCCCACCGAGACGACTATTACACAGTTCTTTCAGATAGACAGAGTGAGAGCTACTGTACCAGCCTCTAGCCAGACCTCTGGGCTCACACTACAACAGGCTAAGGACCAGCGTACCCGATGCCGCACGAGGATCCGTGGGTTTCGGACCCCACAGCCACACCGACAAGAGATCCGGAGGATTCTTGATCTACATCAACAACAGACTAAGATCCGACGACACTTGACACATTGGATCTCAGATCTCCAGTTTGCTCTTTCTCCACCGCCGATGTACCACATCCTGCATCCAGGAGGGATCACATGCTATTAGCGACTTCGACGACTGCTACTACATCCCAGGATAGTATATCTCCCTACATCTGTTACATATACACATCGCACCACTTTATCACAACCGACAGTTGTTTCCCTTTCACAGCCGACATTTGTTCCCCTTTTGTAGCCATTATCTGGAGTACCAGAGCTACATACACACATACACATACACGACACTTATCACACTCACAGCACCATATTTTCAGTTTCCAGTTTTTAGCTTTTCATTCAACACTTTTATTTTGGATAGCTGGACCTCATCAGTTGTATCACAGTTCGTCTCATAGGCCAGTTTTGGTCTTTAGAAGACGTTAATATAACTTTCTTTCTTTTCTTTCTTTCTCTCTCTCGCTCTCCGTTGGTTGGAAATGGTGGTTCTCTTGCCCTCCCAGAGTTTATACCCTGCTGGTTCTTCCCTGAACACTACAGATCCCTTTCCTAGCGTTTCCTACGCAGTTACCTTCGCATTTACTCCATTTTCCCCCTTGTTTCCTGCGATTTTCCCCCTGTTTCACAGCAGCATCCCTCTGCCTCTTCGTATGTGATTTCCTACTGTTAATCTACCCTAAACACAACATAAATCGAAAGCAAAACACTGAACTAGTTTCTCCATGTTTTCCAATCATCAACAACCAGAATATCCCAAAATACTTACCTGTTCTGAAGATCGAAAACACCCAACTTCCTACCTATCTCAACCTCCGGTTCGGGGCTGAATACCCTACTTCGATGCTCGATATGAGGCGCGCAAGTGCTCAAGCTTGAATTCATTGGTCCCGGCAACGGAACCAAAATGTGGGAGCTTTCACTCAACCGCCAAGACCCACGGACCGCTTATTGATTCAAGCGTTCCAAGCAAGCTCTAATGGCTATCTCTCACCTAGCCGACGCGACGTCGATCCTACGAATGCAGTGAGCTTACCTTGATGCTCGATCGAGTACCCTCCTCTCTCTTGCACTCCGGTAGCTCCACGATCCTAGATGGTAGCTCAAGCATCCTCAAGCCTCCTCCATCTCCAAGCTCCATCCTCCATAGCCGCGCATACAAGAGAAGAGAAGGGAAGAGAAGAGAAGAAGAGGAGAGGAGATGGTGAAGAGCTTCACCCTCTTGATCCCTCACTCTCACACACACTCACTCCCTCACACTCTCACACTCCCTCTCTCAAGAGCACACACAAGCAAGAAGGGGAGAAGAAGAGAGGAAGAAGAAGACTAGTTTTGCCACACACCAAAGAATGAGCTCCTCATTCACTTTTCAACTTTATATACAAAACCCTAAATCCCTTTTGGGCGGTCATCCCTTTTTCCTTTTTGTACATGGCCGATCATAGCCTAGGCCCTGTTTTCCATTGTCCTTTTATCTTCCTAGCTTCCTTTTCACCGCCCCTCTACATTTACAAATTGCACGGATGAGAACCCGGTGCTCTTTTACAAGATTTTAGGGTGCGTCTTTTTATTTAAAAATGCGCCTATCCCCTTTTGTATTTGCCTTGGACTTTTAAGGTTGCCCTTGCGCTTTTGGCCTTTTCTCCTTTTCTTTCTTCAGTCGGGCTACCTTTTTTCTGCCTTTGCCCTGTGTCTTTTCCACTTTCTTTTGCTTTCTTCGTGTTGGGGTTAACAAGTATTGCTGGTCATCTGAAAGATACAGCTCTCTTTAACATTGCCAAGTTGAATGGTACCAGCAATGGGTATTGGAAGTCCCAAATATGGCAAGTTTTGGTGCAGAAGTTGTAGATTAAACCCTTGCATTTCTAGGGTGTTAAACCCAAGGATATGGATGATGATGTCTAGATGGAAGTTGATGAGCTATGTAAGTCTACCATTATCTTGTCACTCTCAGAAGAGGTCCATCATAATGTTGTTGAAGATGAGAGTCAAAGTGCATGGGACTTATGGGAGAAAATTCAGGAGCTTTATGCGCAGCAGAGTCCTGCGTCATAGATGTATTGACTGAAGTAGTTAATGGACCTTAGCATGAAAGAGGGGGTCATCCCTATCATCTCATTTCAGCCAGTTTCATGCTATCATGAAGAATCTATTGTCATAGGGTATTGAGTTCAACAACAACTTGCACCCGTTGTTTCTGCTTGGTACCTTTCCTGAATCATAGGATGCCTTGCCTGAATCATAAGATGTCTTCCGTACTGCCATATGCATGAACAAGCTTGATGGGCTAAAAATCAAAGATGCTAAAAGTGCTTTATTGACTGAGGAAATCAATAGGAGAAACAATGATGCTTCTCGCTCTTCACATGCATTGACCGTTAGAGGTGGCAAAAATGGCAGGCATGATAATGATCATAAGGACAGGGACTCTCAGAAGTCCCGGTCCAAGTTACGTGGTCGCAGTAAGTCCCATGGACGGAAGTCTGATATTACCTATCATTATTGTGGGAAAGTGGGACATATTAGGCCACAATGCCATAAAATGTGTGATGATAAGCGCAAGGAAAAGGGAAAATAAAAACTGTAGGAAAAGTCTTCTAAGCGCAGTATTGTACCTACAAAGTCTAGTGTGAAGATAGAAGAGGTTAATGTCATGCAAGCCACTAATTCAGATGATGATTACATACTTGCAGCTTCTGCATTGGATGCCTTACAGACTTCTGAGATACATTCTATGTATGCGCAGTGCTGGCTCTTGGATTTAGGTGCGAACTTTCATGTGACACCCTGTAGAGATTGGTTTCATACCTATCGTACCATGTCTGGTTTTGTGTGCCTTGGTGATGACATGTCTCTTAACATTGTGGGCATTTGAGATGTTAGGTTGCAGTTTCCTTCTAGCAATTCTTTTGTTTTGCATGATGTACGCCATGTACCTACGTTGACTCATAGCCTTATGTTAGCTGGACAGCTTGATGATGCAGGGTATTTTGTATCTTTTAGAGACTCTGCATGGAAGATTACTCATGGTAGGCTTGTACTTGCAAGAAGTGCCAAGTCTAGCAGCCTCTATCCCTTACTTGTATCTGGAGATACATTGGATCATGTTTTGTCTGTGGGTTTCTATTCCCTATTTATCCCTTTGGCATGCTCATTTGGGGCATATGTCTCTTAAAGGAATGAAAATGCTCCATGCTTTGCAGTATCTTCCATCTTTTGACTCTTCGCATTTTGATTCTTGTGATCATTGTTTGTATGGTAGGAAAACTAGAAATATGCATAAAAAGTTTGGTAAGAAACGCATGGGTTAGCCCTTGGCTCTTGTGCACTCAGATGCATGTGGGCCCATGCCCTGTCAGTCACTTGGTGGGGCAAAGTACTTTGTTAATTTCATAGATGATTACTCACGTAAGGTTTTGGGCTTATCCCATAAAGAGAAAATCCGATGTCTTAGACACATTTCAGCGTTGGCTTGCATTGGCAGAGAAGCAGTCTGGGAAAAGGCTAAAATGCCTAAGGTCAGATAATGGGGGTGAGTATATATCACATGCTTTTGAGCAATTTTGTGATGATCGAGGTATTAAGCATCAGTTGACCGCCCCTTACACCCTCCCCCGAATGGTATGGTTAAATGCATGAATAGGAACTTTCAAGAAAGGGTCCATAGCATACTTAGCCAGGCTGGCTTATGATAGAACTTTTGGGTTGAGGTAGTTATTAGTGCAGTGCATCTCATTAACAGGTCACCTAGCAGTGGCATTGACTTTCAGGTTGCAAAGGAGGTATGGGTAGGCAAGCCCCCCTCTTATGATCATTTGCATGCGTTTGGATGTGAGGCATTCTGCCATTCATGTGCCCAAGGACAAACGCAATAAGATGGATCCTAGAAGTATCAAATGCATTTTCATTGGCTATGGAGATGCATGCAAGATGGGTTATCATCTATGGGATCCACAAGCACGAAAAGTGATCCACAGCCATGATGCCATCTTTCATGAGGACAAAATGCATATGCAGTCTGAGAAAGTGGTTGAGGTACGCAGAGTTATCTTTCAAGAGGGGCCACCTGCCCGTTCAGCTCGCTCCACGGCTAGCTAGACATTGTGCAATATCACCTAACTCTCATGGCCCAGATGCTAGACATACTGATGTTAGACATGATGTCGATTAGGAAGTAGAGCCTGGGTTGAGGCGTTCTACTAGAGATAGATGACCTCCTGACCGTTTTGCGCCCTCTATGGATTATTATTGGTTATAGATGCAGGAGAGCCTCTCACTTATGATGAGGCTATGCGTAGGGGTGATTGTCACTCTTGGGAGAGGGCTATGCAGTCTGAGCTTAACTCATTGCATAAGAATCAGACTTGGTATTTGTTTTCCTTGCCCTAGGGTAAGAAGGCTTTGCCATGCAAGTGGGTGTACAAGCTGAAAAGTACCCTTGGACGCCCCAAGCCGGCGTACAAGGCTTGATTGGTTGCTAAGGGTTTTAAGCAAGAGCATGGTGTTGACTTTGATAAAGTCTTTTCTCCTGTGGTCAAGATGACCACCCTACGCTTAGTCTTGGCCTTAGTTGCACAGCTTGACCTAGACTTGTACCAGATAGATGTCAAAACGGCTCTTCTACATGGGGACTTGCATGATGAGATTTACATGGAGGAGCCTGAGGGCTTTCCAGACCTTGGCAAGGAACACCTAGTGTGCAAGCTAAAGAAGAGTCTATATGGCTTGAAGCAGGCACCTAGGGAATGGTACCATAAGTTTGATGCATTCATGCAGTCACAGGGCTACAACCATAGGGCTATGGATCCGTGCTTGTACATGAAGAAAGTCTGTGACGGTTCTTTATTGATTTTGGTACTCTATGTGGATGACATGCTTTTAGCAGGGACAACTCATGAGGAGCTAGATGCTCTTAAGGATCAGCTCAAGAAGAGCTTTGAAATGAAAGATCTGGGACAGGCCTCTCATATACTTGGTATGTGCATTACACGCGATCGATCTGAGGGACTACTCTATCTGTTACAGAGGGAGTACATTCATAAAGTCCTTGAGCGCTTCTACATGTAGGATGTTAAGCCTATTGGATGTCCATTACCTTCTCATGTGAAGGTTTCACATGTCGATTGTCCATAAACAGATGAGTAGAGGGTCGAGATGGCCAATATTCCCTATGCATCAGCCATGAACAGTCTTACATATGCCATGATAGCCATCCATCTAGATATTGCTTTTGCAATTGGCGTTGTGGCACGTTATATGGCTACACCTGGCAAGAAACATTGGGATGATGTGAAGGGTATCATGAGGTACCTGAAGGGCACAGCAGATATGTGTCTTTGTTATGGTAGCCAAGATACAGGAGTCATGGGGTACACTGACTCTGATTATGCAGGACGCATAGATAGTAGGAAGTCCACTTCTGGCTATGTCTTCACTTATGCTGGAGGGACTATCTCTTGGATGTCCAGGGTGTAGAAGTGTACGGCTCTTTCCACTACAGAGGCTGAGTATATTGCAGCCATAGAGGCTTTCAAGGAGGCAATCTGGTTAGGCAGTTTGATTGTAGACCTTGGTATGACAGATGCTATGCCTACACTGCATTCGAATTCTATGAGTGCCATTCGGTTGGCCAAGAATCCGGTCTTCCATGAGAAGACAAAACATATTGAGGTGAGGTATCACTTCATTTGCGAGGTTGTTGAGGATAGGTCTGTTGACCTTGTCAAGATTCCAACTGAGCAGAATCCTGCAGACTTGCTCATGAAAAGCCTCACTACCAAGCGCTTTGCCTTCCTCAGGAGATTGATGGGCATTGGATGAGATGACGTCTTTTTCCTCATCTTGTTGTACATGTGTACATGCTTTACTGTCTTTTTTTTTCTCTCTCACTGGGGCATATTTGCCTTTAAGTGGGAGGTTTTTGGGGGTAAAGGCATCTCCGCCTAGTCACCTGTGTATTACTACACTGACAATACCTGCCACTGCACACTGCAGGTGGCGGGCGCCCGTCACAGTGACTTATTCTTTATTCTTTTAGTGACAGTTTGAATAAAGAAACACTATAAGATATAGACCTTATAGCGACGTTTAAAGCGACGAAAATACAAACAACAAAATTTTCCCCCGTCATCGCAAAAAGCGTCGTTATTGACGACGCCATAGAATCATCGTTATATGCATCGCTATATGCAACGCATAGAGCAACGGTTGCAAAGAATTTGCGACGCTCATAGCGACGCCAATAGCGACGCGAGCAGTAAATTTGCGACGCAAATAGCGACGGTAATAGAGAAAAAAAAAATTTGTGGCAGGGCAGCAAGCTGCCCTGCCACATATAGCACTATGTGCTGTATGAGAGCCATACAAAATAGTTTCTGCACTACTGCATACAAAGCGTTTGCAAACAAAAAGAATGTATACTAAAATCATAAAACTGATACATGAAATAAATACATGATCGCATAAAATGCGATTGGTACAATCATGAAACGATATCACTAATACATAGAAAATGTCTACATAGATCAGGTGACTAAAAACTAAAGGTGTGTGAGCTCTAAGGATCCAAGAGCGAGCTACAAATCCTCGTCCCCTGAAAGCTCATCCCGCTGCAAAGGAGCATCAAACGGATTCTGCAGAAAAAGAAACAACATATCAATCCACCATACAATAATGCATTCAAATATCTCATGGTAACTACAGACAAGAAAGATGAGTGACTTACAGGTGCCCTGAGACCGTGCCTCTCTGCATATCGAGTCTCAAGGCCTTGCGGATCGCGATTTGTAATGGAGTGCTGCAAAGAAAACAAAATGCTAACTGTTAGAAACATGATTGTCAGTACAAAGAATATCTCAGAAAAACAAATAAGCAAAACAAAAGAGAAACTTACAAAGTCCTCCAAATATGTCCTGTGGCCGCCACTCCCAAGATGATGCACCGATCCGGCCTCGATTCGTGCCCTCGCCGCCTCCCTATTGACTCCAACGTCCTGGCGAATCTGTAGCCTCCTCCCTCAGTCGGCGCTATTCGTCTGCATCTAACCACTCGGGCTTTGGAGCCCCACTCTTGATTGCCTTGCGTGCGTCGAATCGTCTATGTGACATGTATGCACACATGCAATCCATCATCCAGCCCGTAGAGAATCTATCTACTGTGGCTGGCACCGGGAACTCCTCGTGCAAGAATGCTACTATGTAGTCCTTGCTCCCCTCCGGCATGTTTCTCCAATGATCCAGGACGTTGTGCCGAAAAACTTGTTGGCACAACTCCCTCATGCGAGCCATCACCCTCCTCCCCTCATCATTCATGATGATGGCTCCTGACCTACTATCCATTAGGTATCCATAGCCCCTAGGAGTCTGCCTAAGATGGGCCCTCTCCCATCTCCGTCCATGCTCTTGGGCATATCCAGGAGACCCCTGTACATCCGGTGTACCGACGGGGGTACCCTCTCCCGGAGTGCCACTCAAAGGGGTGCCACCAAAGGGGGTGCCACCAAAAGGAGTGCCACCAAAAGGCGTGCCATCTGCCGACGGCTGCGCAAAAGCCGAAGTAACTGGAGTGGACATCCCCACAGGTGTGACAAATCCTGGAGGTGACGCAGCTCCAGCTGAACGATGAGACGGAGACACCACGTCCATGTCTCCACAGCAGCACCCCCCTGATCCTCCTGCAGTCGCAGTCCCTCCCTCTGGTCCAAGTCGGGAGCGTCTGCTCAAAGCTTAAGCATCTGATCGCGATGAAGCTGATCTAGTTGAAGCTGATCTAGCAGAGCGCCCTGACGAAGAACGAGACAGCTCCTGATCTGCCATCTCTCTGAATCTCGCGAGCTGATCTGGAGACATGCGTGCCATCATGTCTTGAAACTCCTCATCGCTCATCCCTCGACTCATCCTGAAAATGTCGATACCTGCACAGATAAAAAATGATGTTAGAATAATCAATTTAAACTATACAAAGCACATTAATATAAATCATTTTTGAAAAATCCCTCTTAAAATGCATATCTTATCTACCTTTATGGAAGATCTAAACAACGAATTGAGTAATACAATTCTCCAAGAATGAAGTATTCTATGGTCCCATGTTAATCTCTTGACACAACTCTGCATACACTGGAAGGTCGATAGACATGTCACCACAAAAGAACGAGTCTGCCTCGTTCTCAAAAAATTCTATGACTTCTGTATTTCCATCATTGTTAGCCGATGCGGGCTCTAAGTTTGCGGTGGCCTCTACCCCTTGTAATATCGATCCCTCTATTTGCATATTTTCTTCATCTATGCCTAGAACATCGCTTTGATCATATACTCTCGCACCTCGAGGAGTTGAAGATATAACATACCACCATCGAGGTTGTCGGGGGTTTGGATAGAAGATTACCTGTTCACAAACCATGTCGTATTACAATTAGCAAGCAAATGACTATTTGTACCTGTTCACAATGGGCCGGCAACACAAAGGTGTCGCACAAATCCGTCCATTTTTTTTCGGAATCTATTTCGAGAAATCCAGATGGACCTCGTCGAACTGTTGCTCCAGCTTCTCCAAGTACCACTTTGAACCACTGCACATCGAATAGTATCATGGAGAAGCTACGGTAATCCACCGTAATAATACTTTGCAAGTTCCCAAAATACTCCATCTCATCCACAACCGTGTTTGGATCCATTGCTCGTCGCCGGCTCTCTTGCTCAAACCTTGCCATGATACCACAGTCCATTGTGGATCGCATTTTGTCAATACGCTCCACCCGAAAATGTCGTCCGTGCGACCACGCTGCACTATATATTTTGTACTGCACATTGAAACACTCAAATTAGATGTAGCAAGAAAATTTAGATACGACACATTCTAAACCCCTCATTACCTTTGGACTACATCCCCTTGAGAACTCCCACTCCTCCATTGAGACATCTATCCCTTCGCTGGATGCTGCAGTCAAGGCTCCATGCAACCATCGTGTTGACATAAACCATGGCATCTCCTCCATGCCTTTGGGATATCGAATCGATCGGTGACGCGTACTATGTCGGAATTCAGCTCGCGCTTTCTCTCGATCTTGCCTTGCAATCTAGTACTTGGCGAGCCACGTCTCCATGGAGGCATGGTGCAACATACAAAAGCGATTCACCTTCTCTTCTATTGAGGCATCCATTCTTTTTTCTACCCTTTTTCCAACCACCACATCTCCAATCAGCCTATCATCGTCCTTCAGTGTCCATAGCATTTCATTTTCTGGTTCCACCGTTGGTAGCCATTGTGAGATATGCACTAATGCCTCTGACACCAACCAACCTTCCGCCATGCTACCTTCTGGACGAGCTCGTTGTCACACAAAGCCTTTCAGGGTTTTCATGAAGCGCTCCAGGAAGAACATCCATCGCGTATGGACATGTCCAGCAATCTCCACTTCGTCCACAAGATGCACAAGAAGGTGAACTTGTATCGTGAGCATACTAGTGGGCAAGTATTTCTCAAAGAGGCAGACCGTCTCAACTGTTCCCCGCCTTGCGGATTCAATAGAGGACATCTTAATCTCTTTCTGTGAGATCCATTGCATCAAAGTCGACAACTTGTAAATGGCCCCGCGAATTTCAGGAGTAAGGCATCCCGTGATTGCGATCGGTAGGACAAACTGCCACAAATGAGAAAGCATTATGAATAATGGTCACTTTTCAAATTTCAAAATGTCCACGCTAATTAAAATCCATTCTGTTCACAAATCTGACATATCTTATGCCAATCATGGGATTTTAGCCCAGACATTTGGTCATCTTTAGAAAATGCGGACCTGAGAGAACGCATCATACCCGTCGGAGTGCGGATAGACTTGATTACTTGCTTCACAATGCGCTCTTCTTTGGTAGACAAAACCCAGGGAGCGCGAGGAAGCTGCACTCCCCCTTCAACACTCGACTGCGGCCAAAGCGCCTCCATCTTACCTACCTCCTTTCTCTTCATAGCTCAACAATGTCACTATCACTTCAATCTTTACTTGAGTCTTCAGTAGCTACTTCCACTTCTTTGAGATAATTTGAACCTATAATCATATCTTTCCAAGATTGGAAAACTTTCCCAATCTACATATTCATCCATCATCACACTTACAGAGGTATTCAAAATAGAATAGAACAAAGATAGAGGCTCTACAGAAGCTCAACAAAGGGACTACATAACCATATAGAAGGTTATCAGAAAATACTCTAGCTCCACTTAGATAATTCAAAACCATCAAGAATCAATCACTAAGCTTCCAAACATTCTCAAACTTTATCAATCATTATTTCATCCTCTCATATAGAAGGAAAACAGAACAAAACAGAAGCTCAACACACTTAATCAGAACCAATCAGACACTATAAGGTTATTAACAGAACATGTAAGAACATCATATTTCTACTATAAACCATCATGAGCTTCTCAACCTAATCAACCTTATCTAAAACACTCCCAAAAACTTCCAAACTAACTAATCACCAAACAAAATCCATTAAAAATCAACCATTCAGTCCACAAAAATAATAAAAATTAGCCCAAAAAATGAATTAATCTCAACCCTCAACATATCCCCACACTTAATTAGGGAGCGCCCTCATGACCTTGGAAAAAGAGAAATATAAGTTCAAAATAATAGCTCAACTTTATCTTCTTCAACATCTTGAAGAAACACCATTCAAGCACGACCAACTCATAACTTGTATCGAATAAATAATTGCAATGAAATGAAAACACCTTTATTCATTATTACAACTTTGAAAGATAAAATAATGAAAAAAATTTAAAGGATATAAGAGGTTCATTATCTTTGGCGACATGAGCTATCCATCTATCATCATCACCATGAAACTTCGAAAAGATAGCTTATTGAACAATGTTGAATCTCCAACCACCACGACCCCATCATAGAATAAAATAACAATTACACACACTTAACACAAAACAACCATCTGAATGGCACCTCCAAAAGAGAGATATAATTATGAATCATAAAAAATTACATTCATGGGTATCAATGAAGATGATCCCTCTTGAAGGCTTGGTGATTATGAAAGCGATCCATAGATAAAGATTCATCTACAAAAGTTTTGGGAGGATTTTGGAAAAATTGCAAACAACACATCCTCTCCACCAAGTCAAGATATCTATTGGGCAAACAAAGGGCATGAAAGTACAAGATATCCAGCTATTGAGGATCAATAGTCACATTCACATTCGTGGACAACTTTGGTATCCACTTTTGATCATTATGTGAATGTCGGTGCATATATGACAGATACTAAGCAAAGTGAGCAGTCAATCTCACTAAAGGATTTGAAGATTGTGAATACTGCTAAGAAAAATATAGATAGTTTTGAAAAGCTTGGCTAGCAATCGTCCATTCTCCGAGAATCAATGGCCAATTGATCTAAGGTTCGGTAAGTGAATCTCCTGAACCCCATCCTCATCGTCTAGGAATATTATGATCAAAATCTGTATAGCTAGTAACCAATTGTGGGGGATGAGGGATAGAAGTGGTAGGAGAGAGAAGAGGAACTAGTGAAAGAGGATGAAGAGATGGGTAAGAAAAAATCATAAAAGGAAGAATGAGCTAAAGAGGGATTAGCTAAGAACTTAGGGGAATCTGTTAAAAAGGATGTTAATAAATAGGCTAGAAAAGCGGAAGGAATAGTTATGGATGGTGAAGGACAAGACGGAGGAGGGAAAAATACATGATCCTCAATATGAAAATAGAAATTTGAGGAGCACCTTGAGGTTGAAATAAAAGAGGTAAAATAACAGGTGAGTTAGGTTTATAAAGGAAAAGATAAGCATCATATCTATGGGCCATGTTTTGATAATAAGGCAAACCAGAAACTAATGGATCAACAATGATAGGCATCAAAGAAAGATGAATCGAAAGAAGGTTGTTTGGAAAGATAGGCTAAAAGGTCCACCCTCACTTGGTTAGTGTTCTGCATATGAACATAAGCTTTGTTTTGGCATTGATTCAGGATCAGTGAGTCAATCATTGTATGCCAAGAAGTTTTAGGGCAATCAGCCACTTTAGATGAATATGTCTAAAATATTTGATCAATCTGCAACTCCAAATATCTGACATACAATGTACCTTGTAATACCACATCCCCTATATACCAAGCCAAGCCTTCATCATCAAGGATTAATAAATCACCTTGCAAGTATATATAAGACATCAGCATGGTATCTATAGTTACAAAGTCTTCAAAAACCATTCTAGCCACTTCAATCAATAAATCAGCAGACTAAGATCCACTCCAACCATCCTCTGGAATATGCAAATCCATCCTTGAAAGCTTGATAAAGAATGCCTTGTGTTGCTGATAATGAATAAAGAAAGAGTGGTTTAGAGGAACAAACTCTTGAAACTGCTTAGATAAAGACTACAACAAATCCATTCTAGACTAAAGCCTTTCTACTTGGCTTGGAATAAGGGGCAAAAGGTAGCATTCCTTTGAAGGACTGCTAAATCCATAGGGGATAAGGAAAGAACTGGTTGCACAGTAGGACTGTGTAAAGTAGAACTGGACTGAGCTAGTTGTTCCTTAAGTTGTAGAATCTAAGTGTTGCTCTATTCTAGGATGGTAATAGTTGATTGAAGCTCTTCTATTTGGGTAGCTATCAAAGCTTTTAGCTCTTGAGACTCTTGCAACAATCTATCCCTCTCCTTAATCACAGTAACCACTTGGGATTTAGTTTCACTCAATTAAGTTTGCAAACTAGAAATGGGGTGGATGTATGATTAGTATTTTTCTCTTTTATCTATTGAACAACATATAGGTTGCAAACTAAGCACAAAAGGCCAATAGATTTTTCAAAAAAAATTTCAAAATTTTTCTAGCCATTTTTCGGATTTGAAAAAGATATATTTTTTTCAAAAAATTTCAAATTTAATAAGGGTTTGTTATTCAAATAATTGGCTCCCAAATAATTTTTATAATTTCAATACATGTAAATGATCCGAAAATATAAAAGAAAGTTAGTATGATTTTTTGGAAACTTTTCTTGATTTTTAAAATATTTTTCAAGAATTTTTAGTAAATTTTCATTTAAAAATTTATTTTTAATGTTTTTTTTTTAATTTTTATATTGGCATTTTTAGATGAGAATTTTTTTTAAAATTTTGAGAAAATGTAAAATTATATCAATAAAATTTAAAAAAATCATGTATGTATTTGGAAATTTTAAAAATTAAAAATTAAAATTTTTGAAAGATTACAAATTTGAAAGTTAAAATTTTCAAGAATATGTACTCGAAAATGAGTTGGGTGTTAGCTTCGTGTGATCAACAACAAGCTCTCCACCTTTTGGAAAAAAACCGCATACGCACTCTCGCGCGTGAATGATAGCGATCACAAACACATGCAACAATGTCCAAAACCCTGGACACGAACAAGACCTTGAGGGGGCACACTTGAGATAACGAAAAAGGAGGCACAAGACCTTGAGGGGACACGAACAAGACCTTGAGGGGGCACACACTTGAGATAACGAAAAAGGAGGCACAAGACCTTGAGGGGACACGAACAAGACCTTGAGGGGACACGAATAAAACCTTGAGGGGGCACACACTTGAGATAACGAAAAAGGAGGCAATCATGCGCAAAAGAAGAGACGAGGAAACGGGAGTAGGGAAAAAAAGGGTTTGGTTGTTGGTATTAAGGTTTGTTTGGGTTGGCATGTTAGTTTTTTTGGTTTGGTGTTGTATTGTTTTTTGTATTTTTGTGTTGTGGTTTAATTTAAATTAGTAAAGTATATAAATATATTTTGATAGAGAAAAAAGTGGGTGGTGGGGGGCCTTAGGGTTTTATAGTTTGTTGTTCTACTTTTTTTTTCTTTTGTGTTTTGTGAAAGAAATTAAAAAAAAACTTATAAAAATATCGATAGATTCCACCTATCCCACCTTCTAACCCGAATTTCTCGACCTTTTAAACCCCATTCACACTCCCCTTATACGTTATCGGAGGGGTTTTTGTTGAAAGGTCGAATCCACCGGGGATCAGAAGTAGATGTAAGTAGAGATAGGAGATGGAAAAGAAGATAGAGAATACCCAAGTGGTAAACACTATAAAAACAAATCACAATGAATTGAATCAATATGTATTGAAAGAACCTAGAATCTTCGCACTACTCAGAAGCAATCTCCAGGCATTAGATCTCCTAGAGCTTCTTTGTAGAACAAAACATGCACAAAAATTACAGCTCCTCTGCTGCTCGGAACCCAAATTTGATGGCTCCGTTGGCTCCAAAAGGGGGGTAAAACTTCAGGACACCTGCTCACAGATCTCCCAGATCACTCCTTCTTCTTCTTTCAGTTCAATCTGCAGTTTTCAGTCTGTTTACAACAATTGCGACCCACACAATTTCGTCAATCTGTCCTTCTTGTGAAAATCCCCTAATTGGCTGAAAAAGCAACTAGCTTTTTGCATGCCATCCTAATCTAGAAGCTTTTCCTAACTTTTTCAGATTTTTACAATAAATAATATAAAAAATAGACTAAATGATCCAAAAATCTGGTATTTTCGGATAATCCATGCAACTCACACTAAAACTAATGGCTCAGATCACATTGACTCTCTAGATCAATAAGGAAGTCGGATGAACATGCATTCCATACTTTTCACACTATGTCCTCATAACATCATGACATCCACCCCCTCTGGACCTGCACATCCTCCGGTATGTGCCAAAATCCTAGTTGTCACCGGATTCTGAGTCCTCATCCTCTACAACCATATCCTTTACTTCTTCATCTTTCATATCTTTATGGCTAGCTCCTGTATCATGACCACTATTTTTTTCCAATTTTGGCAACTCATAGGTAGTAGATTTCCTCCTTTTGAATAATTTGATCATTTTCCCTACTATCGGAAGTTTGATGGGTGTCCCATCTAGCTCATTTAATGCATACGTAGCATTATCAAACACCTGTCTTACCACATAGGGTCCGAACCATCTTTTGAAAACTTTACGCATGGCACTATGCTAGTTATCTAAACTGCTATCATAAACCAATACACAATCCCCATCTTGTATGGTTCTTGGTCTCAATCTATGTCTTTTGTCAAACCATTTCTTGTTCTGTATCCTTGCTGCCCTTAACTTTGCAGTTGCTGTCTCTATGTCTTCTGACTTTCTTTCCAACTATCTAATGCATAAGGCCAACAACTCCTCTTGATTCAACTCCTCCTCCCAAGGTAGCACATTCCATGTGATTGTCATCTCTTCTATCGTCATGATAGGTTTTTGACCATACATCAATTCTGCAAGCATATATCCTGTAACAGCACTATGAGTTGTTCTATCGGCCCACAAAGCATAAGGGAGCAATCATGGCCACTCTTTTACCTTCTCTTCACATGCTTTTGCCAATGCCTTCACAATAGGTGGATGACCTCTTTCACTTTTGCCATTTCTTTCAGGGTTATAGACTGATGTTAAAGCAAGCTTTATCCCCAACCGCGCAAAGAAAACATGAGCCTCATCTACATCTAGCTCACCCCTATCTGCTGTAATTTTTCCCACACAGCCATATCGACAAAAGATCTCTTCTAAGAGAAAAGTACATACGGCATTTGTCATCTTAGTACGTAGAGCTCTCCCTTCCACTTCATTAGTCAAGTCTTCACGAGCAAGCACAATATACCTCATTTGCCAAAGACCTGTAGGCATTGTGACCAAATCCACCACCCACTTAAAATGAATAGACAATGGATATGTGGGTTGAAATCCATCCCGATGTCCTCACAATTGAATACATTTGACATGTCGTACATGTTTCCACAAAGTGAGCAAAATCCTTATACATACCTTGCCACCAATATCTTTCTTTGATCTCTGTAAAAGTACCCCAAACACCTGTATGACCAGCCCACAAGATTTCATGAAATTCTTGCATTACTTTTACTTGTGAAGCTCTGTCACCCAAAACTCGCAATGGCATACCCTGTTTATTTTTAGCATGTTTCCATAAGTATCCATCTTTTAAGAAAAATCCATAGGCTTTCCTCTTGATCTTCTTAAACTCCTCATCTGACCATTCATATCTCTTTATTAATGTATTGAGATATTAACCAATTCTCAACCACTCTCCTGCATATTTGTCTTCTAGAAACACTTCTACACAAGACGCAAAACACCTAAAGTGTCTTCTCTTTGTTGTCCAAGCTTCTATTAATGCTGTAGCAACACTTTGCATTGCTTAATTCACTCTTGCAACATCATTTTCAGCCATAAGAAAGTCATGTTCTTCCTCCTCATCCATCGTCCCATCTTCATTCTCATAGCATGCTCGAGATAACATGTTTGCCCCACTAGGTTATCTCTTCTTGCAATATGCTGAAATTCAGGGTTCAAAGATTTGATGTATGCAATCCATCGGAGCATAACAATGTCCGAAGTAGCACAACTAGTAATCATACCTAATACCGACAAAAAATTGGTCTCAATGACTACATGAGCACCCATAAAATACTCCTTATCACATTTAAGGGCTGTCACAATTTCCCATAATTCTCTTTTTACCTGTGGATATCTTCTCTGTCGTTCAGTTTGTTGAGATGGCAAGCTCAACACATGTGGACATGGATGATGGACCGCCTGGTTAGATGGGTCCACACGTCTACACTTAGCACGTCGGTGGTCATTATGACTCTCACATGGCCACTGACTCATTACTTATTATATTCAGGTTGTTACACCTATTTACAGCTGGCATAGTTATAGCGCCATTCGACTAGTGTAGTCGGTTATGCATTGTTTGACTTAGTAGGCCACTTTCCTTTTATGTTGTATCTTATCTATACTTTGTGTACATTGTAAAGTGTGTGAAAGAAGAAGAAGAAATCAGCAAGAAAACGTTTTGGCCTCCATCTCTCTTCTTGTCTCTTGAGTGAGCTTCTCCTTGTGCATTCTGTGTGTGTTCGGCGCAGCATCTTGAGCAATCCCCTCCACCACGCGATTCTTGACATGGTATCAGAGCCGCACCACTGAGAGAGGCTGATTTCGAAGGTTGAAGCAAAGGGGAAGAAGCAAGGTTCGAGCAAGCAAGCCACGGCTAAGAAGCTCTCCCATCCTTCCACTCTTTCTCTTGGATAGTGCCTGTGGAGGCACCGGAAGCAGGGCAGAGCAAAAATCTCAGATTGCAGTGAGATTTGGTGTGCGCGAAGTGTGCCGTGTATACTGCAGATTGGCCCTTTAGGGCTTTCCCGCAGAGATTTTGGGCATTTGAGGCCGTTTCAGGGCCCGTTTTAGAGCCGCAAGGTTGCAGACAGCAGTTTCGGGGTACACTGTGACTTCGACTGTATTGACCGAACGTGGGTGCGCAGGTTACAGATTTCAGATCTGTAAGTTCAAAGGTGTTTATCAGTGAGTAAACACAAGGTTTATCTGCAAAAAAGGTTGCAGATTGCATGTATTGTTGAGCAGACAGTGGAAAAGGTTGTCTGGTGAATTGCTGTGTACTACAGGTCGAGGGTTGCAGAAGATTTGCTTGCTGTTTGGTATTATTATTGTGATAATGGCAGAGAATAGTGGAAGCCCCATCATTGAGAAGCTCGACAAGAACAACTACCCTTCATGGAAGTTCCGTGTCACGAACTTTCTTATTGGAAAAGGCCTCTACGAGTTCGTTTCAGGTGAAGAAAAGGAGCCGGAGGTGAGTGATCCTCCAACTGCAGAAGAGACAAAGGCACGAAAGAAATGGAATGCAAAAGACAAGAAGGTCATGTATTGGTTGTCTGCAGTAATTGACAATAACATGCTGGGACACATTAGAAATGCAGAGAATGCATATGCAGCTTGGACCATACTTGAAAGTATGTTTTCTGTAAATACAAAGGCACGAAAGATTCAACTCAAGCAAGAGTTGAATACATTAAAGAAAGGGAAGATGTCTATCAATGAGTATGCACTGAAGGTAAGAAGCATTGCAGATGCATTGGCAGCGATTGATGCAATGCCCGATGATGATGATTTGGTGTCGTCTACCTTGGGTGGACTTAACAATGAAAAGGCTTGGAAGTCTTTTGTAACTTCCGTATATGTCAGAAAGCCATTTCCAGATTTCGATGAATTGGTCTCTCTTATGATCACTGAAGAGATCAACATGCAGAGTGAGACATCTGAAAGAAGTGGTGAACAGGTCCAAGCTTTCTACTCCAGTTCTGGAAGGGGACGTGGCAGGTTCTCTTCAAGAGGCCGTGGTACAGGACGTGGTAGTGATAACCAGCAAAACAGATTGAATCAGCAATTTGGCGATATGCAGGTTTCAGGAGGTCGTGGTAACTTTAGAGGCAGGGGGAGCTTTAGAGGAAGAGGTGGATGGCAGAACAGAGGTTCTAACAACTCTGGTATTGTGTGCCACTACTGTGGCAAAACAGGTCATATTGCAGCCCAATGTTATGCTAAGAGAGATGATATCCGCAGTGGTAAGTTGCAGCAAGGAAACTATGCATCGTCTTCACGACAGAATGAAGACAAAAATGAACGTTTGTTCGTTATGCAGCATATGTTGAATGCTGTTACAGGAAAGGGAACACATGAAGATGTTTGGTATGTTGATTCAGGTGCATCCAATCATATGACCAGCCATGCAGAATGGTTTGGAGAGATGCAGGATTTGCAGAATGCAGGTTATGTGCAGACGGGTGATGACTCATGCCACCCAATTTCACACATTGGAAAAGTTCCCTTGTCCTTGCATGATGGTAAGACAAAGAGTCTTTCAGATGTACTACATGTACCATCTATTACAAAGAACTTGGTGTCAGTCGGTCAAATGGTAGAGCAAGGGCTGCAAGTCAGATTTAATGCAAAGGGCTGCTTTGTAGAAGACTTCAATGACAAGTGCAGGTTGGTAGCAAAGGGAAGTAGAGTTGGACGTATGTTCACTCTAGATGCCGGAATCCCTACTATGAATGCTGCTATGTATGCCAAAGGAAAAGGTGTTGTTGCAGACATTGAAATTTGGCACAAACGCATTGGACATGCAAATGTACAAAGGCTGAAACTAATGCAGTCCAAAGGGTTGGTTACAGGTTTGCCTACATTTAGAGTTGTAGAATTTCAAAAGGTATGTGAAGCATGTCAGTTTGGTAAGCAGGCAAGGCAACCTTTTTCACATGATAGAGATGTAAGCAGAAATATTCTTGATGTTGTACATACAAACATTTGGGGGCCTACACAAAATGTATCTCTTGGAGGCAGTTCATACTTTGTCACATTCATTGATGATTGTTCTAGAAAGCTGTGGGTATATTTTATGAAGGAAAAGAGTGAAGCGTTTGAGCACTTTAGAACTTTCAAGGCTGCAGTTGAAAGAGAAACAGGCTTGAAAGTAAAGTGCCTGAGGTCAGATGGAGGGGGAGAGTACCTCTCAAATGAGTTCAGTGATTTTCTGAGGTCTCATGGGATAAAGAGATAGTTCACATGTAGGTATACCCCACAGCAAAATGGGGTTGCAGAAAGGAAAAACATGCATATTGCAGAAGTTGCACGCGCCTTGATGGCTGAAAAGAATATGCCTAAGCATTTTTGGTTTGAGGCTGTTCATACTGCTGTTTATATTATGAACAGAACTCCCACAGCTGCAGTTCATGGTATGACCCCCGAAGAATGTTTTACAGGTAAGAAGCCTGATGTTTCACACTTGAAAGTATTTGGCTGCATTGCGTATGTTCATATCCAGATGAGTTGCGGAAGAAACTGGATCCAAAGGCTGAAAAGTGTATCTTTATTGGATACTCTTTAGAGCAAAAAGGGTATCGTTGTTACAACCCTGTCACATGTAAGTTCAGAGTGAGCAGGGATGTCATCTTTGATGAAATGAGCAGTTGGTATGCATCTAGTGGTGATGCATTGGATGTTGATGATGATCATGACACTCATGTGCAGGCTGAAAGGCAAGAATCACGGACTCTTAGTGGACCAGAGACATCATCTGGTAGTCCTTGGTCTGGGAGACTAAGGAGTACCTCTACATCTTCGAGTGCATCTAGTAGCACTACAGGTAAAGACAAAGGAAAGAATAAAGTGTCAGAAGGCATTGATGCAGTTCTTGATGGAGACTCCAGTGGCTCAGAGAGCTTGGATGATGAGCTTGGCATTCCTTCAGTGAGGACTCCAGGTGTGCAGAGAACACGTGTTAATGCAAAGACTCCATTGAGTGATCCAGTGGTACGCAAGTCTAGCAGGGTGAGATACCCTGTTAAAAGATTTGGTTTTGAGGGTTATGCAGCTCACCATTATGCTTATATGGTGAAACTAGTTGAGGATGTTGAGCCCACATGTTTTGAGGAGGCTGTTGGTCATGCTCATTGGGATGCAACAATGGATGAGGAGATGGCTGCATTAGAGGCCAATAAGACTTGGGATCTAGTATCATTGCCAAAGGGAAAGAAAGCTGTTGGATGTAAGTGGGTTTATAAGATTAAGCACAATGCAGATGGTTCTATTAGCAGGTACAAAGCTAGGCTGGTTGCAAAAGGCTATGCCCAAACATATGGCATAGATTATGATGAAACCTTCAGTCCAGTTGCTAGGATGGCAACTGTCAGATGTGTGATTGCTTTGGCAGCAGCCAAAGGTTGGAGGTTGCAGCAAATGGATGTAAAGAATGCCTTCTTGCATGGTGATTTGCAGGAAGAAGTGTATATGGATCAGCCAGCAGGTTATGAAGATTTAGAGCATCCCACGTATGTGTGCAGGTTGAAGAAGGCACTCTATGGGCTCAAGCAAGCACCAAGAGCATGGTCTGACAAGATCAGAGAGTATCTTGTCAATATTGGCTTTTATGTTTCTGATGCTGATCACTCACTTTATGTGAGAAAGGGAGATGCAGGTTTGGTCATCATAGTCATCTATGTGGATGACTTGATTATTACAGGTGATAGTGATAGTGGGATTGCTGAAGTCAAGGGCTGTTTGAAGATGAAGTTTGAGATGAAGGATTTAGGTGAGCTAAGGTACTTCCTTGGCATTGAGGTGATCAGATGTGATGATGGTATATGGCTGTCCCAAAGACAGTATGGCTTGGATATGTTGTCCAAGTATGGTATGACCGCATGCAAACCACTTTCAGTCCCGTTGGAGCAGAATGTAAAGCTGAGTGCTGATGTTGGGGATGAGATAGAAGACCCTACTATGTTCAGGAGGATAGTGGGGAGCTTGATCTACATGACCATTACAAGGCCAGACTTGAGCTATGCTGTTGGTCTTGTGAGTCAGTTTATGCAAGTACCTAGAAAGCCACATTTGGATGCAGTGAGACGCATATTGAGATATGTGAAGTCCACATTACATTATGGGCTTTTCTATGAGGCAGGTACAGATGTACAGGTGTTTGGATACACAGATGCAGATTGGGCTGGTAGTATGTCTGATAGAAGATCTACCAGCGGATACATGTTCTCTCTTGGTAGTGCAGCAGTTGCTTGGAGCAGCAAAAAGCAATCTACAGTTGCTTTGTCGAGTACAGAGGCTGAGTATAGAGGTGCTGCTGTTGCAGCATGTGAGGTAGTATGGCTGCAAAAGTTACTGGCTGATTTGGATGTGCAGGTGGAAGGTCCAGTTGTCATTTATTGTGACAACATGAGCAGTATACAGTTGGCTAGGAACCCTGTGTTCCATGCCAGGACAAAACATATTGAGGTACACTACCACTTTGTGAGAGAGAAGGTACTAGCAGGTGAGATTGACTTGGTGTATGTCAGCACACAGGATCAGATAGCTGATATCTTCACGAAGGCATTGAGTACAGAGAAGCTTCAAAAGTTTCGAAGCTTACTTGGAGTTGCAAAGATGCAGTTGAGCTTGAGGGGGAGTGTTGAGATGGCAAGCTCAACACATGTGGACATGGATGATGGACCGTCTGGTTAGATGGGTCCACACGTCTACACTTAGCACGTCGGTGGTCATTATGACTCTCACATGGCCACTGACTCATTACTTATTATATTCAGGTTGTTACACCTATTTACAGCTGGCATAGTTATAGCGCCATTCGACTAGTGTAGTCGGTTATGCATTGTTTGACTTAGTAGGCCACTTTCCTTTTATGTTGTATCTTATCTATACTTTGTGTACATTGTAAAGTGTGTGAAAGAAGAAGAAGAAATCAGCAAGAAAACGTTTTGGCCTCCATCTCTCTTCTTGTCTCTTGAGTGAGCTTCTCCTTGTGCATTCTGTGTGTGTTCGGCGCAGCATCTTGAGCAATCCCCTCCACCACGCGATTCTTGACACAGTTAATACTTTTGCACCAAAGCGAATTGCATATCTTTGCCCTTCCTCATCATCTTGCCCAATTGCCCATCCAATCCCGATTGGGCTTGTATCAACAGTAATAATGATAGGCTTTCTATGTGAATAGCCAACCTTTCTCAATGTAGGAGTAGATTTTAAGAGTTGCTTCAATTTCTTCATTGCTTTCTGATGCTTCCTTTCCCACTGAAATTTCTGACCTTTCCTTAGAATCTGATAAAGAACATCGGCTACATGTGCAAAGTGAGGAATCCATATCAAATAGAACACACATGCACCCAATAATCTATGCACCTATGATACATTCGTGCATACATATTGCATTCTATCAATCCCGTCTATTTTTGCTGGTGATGGCCTTCGCCCATAAGGCCCACACATATGCCCAACAATCAAAACCTCTTCAACTCCAAAGACACACTTTTGTCCAAAAAGAGTTAAATGCACCTCTTCTAGACGTGTCAAAATCTTTTCACAATACACAATATGGTTTGCAACAAACTGTCTCCATCCATGAGCATCCATCTCTTCATTCTTTTCATCCACTGCACACCCTTTGATTGGAACATCATCCAAGAAGGGCATAGTCAATTGTGGTATAAAATCCTTGAGTACCCTATTTGTAGCATTTTTCATGTGTGCCACTAAGTTTGTTGCATCCTATGGGAGAGTACGCATCCGTACTAACCCCAAAGGAGTCTTCATGGTTGTGATATCCCTGCTTTCAATTGGAAGCTGGAACTGATCATAACCCGAGTAAAGATCACCCAAAGAATAGTTCACTATGCTTGCAAAAGCCTCTGCAAATTCATCAACCACAGGACTTGCACCTACATTTCTTATGGTCACTTTATTGACCGGTTGCATGTCTTGAATAAATCTCAAAGTTCCATTCTTTTTGGGCACAGTAAACCAACGATTTGATTACAGGGTTGAAGAAGGATCTGATGCCAGGAGGCATATTTCACGGTGGATTCCGTGCCACGGTGGATTTCGTGAGGTTTCACGGTGGATTCTGTAAACTTTGTTGACCGGGGCTCATACACAAAGTGGATTATTTGTGCGAGAAGTTGATGGGGACGCCTATCCTTTTCGGGTGTTTCATTAATTTAGTGTGTACATGGGTGATTCCACAAAATACATATTAAATTAATAAACGTTTATGAGTTTAGAGTGCGCACTCGTGATAAATTAAGGTTGGCATTGATTTCTAACTAGTTGATTTATTTATGTAGCTGAAGACTATTAGGTATTCACTTTTGTCGGTTTAATTGTATTATTTTACTAACGATTGTGAATGCTTCAGTTGATATGTAGAGACAACAGCAGTCGTGGCGGAGGAAAGCATTGGAGGATAGCGTGTATTCGACTTATCACTTATATTTTGATGGGCGCATACTTTAGGCATGGCGCCTATATTTTGTTGCACCTATTTATTAAGGCATTCAATATTTATTTATTATTTTGTATGTGCATGGGCGTACGATTATGATATTTGTATTTGAAATTTGTATTGGGTATGCCTGGCTCTTTGGGCATCCGCCCATTAGCTTTATTTCTATTTTGTGCTAAAGCAAACTCAAAAGACAAAAGCGTGCTATTTTGTAATTTGGGCTATTATTTGAGCTTGAAGATGATTAATACATAAAATACATGCTTTGTGGAGCGCTCACACAAGGCATGGGGGAAGATTGTACCCAATTGGTCTCTTGTTCAAGTCGTGCATGCTTTCTACCTTGAGTTTTGTGCAAAAAGTAGAGTTCTTTTGTTCTTGGGGACCTTCCGGTGCTCACTACGCAAGCATACATCATCCGATCTGCGCACCAGTGGTATCAGAGCGAAGTTGAGATCGAGAGCTTCCAATCGCTACCCATCTTATGCGAAGGCGGAGCTCCTGGAACAATCGAGCTCTATGGTCAGTCTCATCGTGAACGGTCGATACGGGTGGATTCCTAGCGGTCAAGAACCTCTGTTTACAGCCTCTGATCGCGAAGGACCGGCTTGTAACGGCGGAGGACCACGTCAACATCTCCTTCTATCAAGTTGTCTTCTCAGAGATCAGAGAGATAAGTTTCAAATCATTCATAGAGTTTAAAAGCTTCAAGGCTAAGCTTTTACAAAGCTTAACCCATAATTTTTTAAAATCGGCGCATCAAAGGACCTCAGTGTGATTTTCACCAACGCAAAAAACGCCCCCCCCCCCCCCCCCCCAAATTCATCGTTTTCAGTTAGACTAAGCTTAAAGCTTAGTCAAGCAAGTCTTAAGTCACAACAAACTTCAAGTTGCTCAAGTTTCATAAGTTCTACAAATCTGTAAGTCCAGCAAGTCACTAGAAGTCAGAACTGACTTGTGCCAAAAACTCCCATAAGGACTGTTCCTGCGCAGAAGCACCGAACTGCAAAGTTGTTCCTTGGAAGACTCTGTTCGCATACGCAGACTTGCTGAACCAGTTTCAGCACACACAAAAGGACATACACAAATTTTACAAAGATTTCAAATTTTGCAACCGCAAAAAAGTCGAAGACCGTGAAAGCCAAACAAAAATCTATAAGCCTTGTACATCCGACTTTGAGCTACGCTCATCCCGCTAATTGGATTTTGAGAGTGTGAGGTCTTTTGAATTTTTACAGGATGACGGAACAAAATATGGATGATTTAATGGCTGAAGGCGATCTACCTGAACCTACAATGGAACAAAAGTTAGATTTAATTATGATGCAGTTGGATGGAGAACGAAGAGCCCGGCAAGCCTTGCAAGTTCAATTGGCCAATTTACAAAGATCGACTACCGACAAAGATGGATCAAAACCTGAAGATCTTATCCGACGTACTACCATCGATGTGACTCTCGAAGCTCAATCCATCCGCAAAGAAACAAAGATAAGGAAAAGAAATTTCAAATTCCGTACTTTCAATGGCACTCGAGATGGAAAGACTGTTCTTGCATTCATCAGTCAGTTTGATGATTACTTTCATGAGGAAACATACGCTGAAAAAGATAAAATCAAGTGTGTCACTAATTATTTAGTGGATAGAGCATCTCTTTCGTGGACCGTGGTTCGTAAGAGCATAGATTGTCCCACTACCTGGGAGAGTTTCAAGAAGAAGTTTATGCAGAATTTCCTTCCTCCACAATTCCATGAAAAAGCCATAAAGCAATGGGATCTTCTTCAACAAAGAGATCGTGAGCCTATTTCTTAGTACACCGAACGCTTTTGGAATGCCTTACTCCAACTACGCATGCTTGAAGATGTACCTGAAGCGACTCACAAGCGCAAGTATATGTCTGGATTACTTGGGCATTACTACGTTGAAGTCAATATGTTCAAGCTTGCAACTCTTGAAGATGCAATTTCTTTAGCTCATGACACTGAAGACAAGATTCGAGGAAGAGACAAGCATCCACAACAATTTCAAACAAATGGTAACTATGGTTCTAAGCAATTCAATTCAAATTTTAGAAGATTCAATCAAAGTCGATTTCCTTCATCATTTTTCCGTAAGTCTTGGACAAAACCACCTGCTTTGCCATCAAATACCAATCAAAACCCTAAGCCATCTTCACAGCCAAATCCTAATATTCCTAAACTTCTTGCCATTGCAAACAATGTATCTAAAGTCAAACCTATAGTGTGTCACAAATGCCATCAACCTGGACATCTAGCAACCAATTGCCAATCGAAAAAGCCCCTTGTGCATATCAACTATCTTGGAGCAATGGAAGATGACGAACATGAGGAAATGCCTGACTTTACGGAAGATGAGGACGACATTACTACTCCTTCGGATACTTTACCAGGTATGCCAACTCCACATTCTTTATTGACAATGAAATGTTTAGTGCATGGAAAAGAAAAGATTATTTTGCATGATGATGGTAGTACACATGATTTTATTTCTGCAAAGTTAGTGAAAGAATTGAAATTACAAACTGTTCCTACGCATTATCGCATTAAAGCAGCATTCTTAGGCACAAGGTATAATAGAACACAAGAGGTGCATGATTTAGAAATTCAAATTGGTGAATATACTAAAAGAAGGAATTTTCTAGTTGTACCATTACAGTCCAGTGATATTATCCTAGGTACGCCTTGGCGTCATCAGCATAATCCTAATATAGATTATTCCACGCATTTAATTAAAATTCATTTTCAAGGAAAACACATTACATTGTATGGTATGCATGCATCTAATGCTTTCCCACTGCTTACTCATGCTCAAGCTAAACGTGTATTACGTAAAAGTAGTAAATCTTATCTAATTTGGATGAATGAACTGCAAGCTAAAGCAAAACATATGCACCCTAGGCATAAAGAATTCCTTGCAGAATTTAAAGATTGTTTTGCAGAAGATCTACCACCTAGACTACCTCCTTCATGTCCCGAAGATCATAAAATAGATTTAATTCCTTGTACACAACCACCTTGTAAAGCACCATATAGGCATAACCAGATAGAGTAGAAAGAAATTCAAAATCAAGTTGAGGATTATTAAACAGAGGATTGATTAGACCTAGTAGTTCTCCATTTAGCGCACCTATATCGTTGGTAAAGAAGAAGAATAATACTTATCATATGTGCATTGATTATCGTGCCCTAAATAAGATTACTGTAAAGAATAGATATCCAATTCCTAGGGTCGATGATCTTATGGATAAACTACAAGGTTCTGCCATATTTAGTAAAATAGATCTTAAATCTGGTTATCATCAGGTGAGATTAGATAAATCTGACATATTCAAGTCTGCATTTAGAACACAATTTGGTCATTATGAATTTCTAGTGATGCCTTTTGGATTGACTAACGCACATGCTACATTTAGTAGAATGATGAATCACATATTTTTGAAATACCGGCATTGTGTTATAGTATTCTTTGATGATATCTTGGTATTCAGTAAAAATGAGAAAGAACATTATGAACATCTGTCTTTGGTTTTCAAGTTGTTGAAAGATAATCAATTGTATGCTAATCTGGAGAAGAGTGAGTTTTTTCAAAAATAAATTGAATATCTAGGTCATATTGTGTCATCAGAAGGTATTAAGGTTGACCCTAAGAAAATAGAAGCAATATTGAACTAGCCTATACCCAAAAATGTGCATGAGTTACTTTCTTTTCTAGGTCTTGCTAGTTTTTACGGGAAGTTTGTGCGAAATTTTTCATTACTTGCTTTGCCTTTGACTAAACTTTTAAAGAAAGGTATTGTTTATCATTGGTTTGATAATCAACAGAAATCTTTTGATTTATTGAAACATGCATTAACCCATGCTCCTGTATTACAACCACCTAATTTTAGTAGGCCATTCTTTTTAGTAGTTACTGATGCTAGCGGATCTAGAATAGGAGCCGTACTTATGCAAGATAATCATCCTATAGCCTATTCTAGCTGTAAATTGAAACCCTCTGAACTTAAATATTCCACATATGATAAAGAATTGTTAGTTGTTGTACAAGCTTTAAAACAATGGAAACATTACTTAATGGGTTCTGAGTTTATGATTAAGACTGATCAACAAAGTATTAGACATCTCCTTAGTCAACCCCAAATATCTGACCGACATATCAAATGGGCAGCTTTTATTCAAAGTTTTCATCCTCTTATTCAATATCAACCAAGCAAAGAAAATGTAGTAGCCGATGCATTAAGTAGAAGACCGACCATTCATAATATCTCTGTTATATCATTTGATTCTCTAACCCCTATGAAAGATACTTATCATCAGGACATTACTTTTCAAGCTGATTGGAATAAATTAGTTGGAAATAACTGGATTCCTATTGATTCATTGTCTTATAATGATGGATTCATGTTTTATGAAAAGAGATTATGTGTTACAGTACCATTTAGATCTTTTGTTTTGAATGAGATTCATTGTCATCCATATCAGGGTCATAGAGGTATTATATCTACTTTGCGTACATTGATTGAAGATTTTTATTGGCCACATATGGACACTGATGTATCTAACTTTGTTTCTGAATGTTTGGTTTGTCAAAGAGTTAAGAGAGATCATGGTAAACAGTATGGATTACTTATGCCTTTATCTATTCCATCAAGACCATGGAAACAGATTTCTATGGATTTTATTACTGGTTTGCCTAGTACTAAAGCTAACCATGACATGATTTGGACTATTGTAGACAGGTTTAGTAAACAAGCATATTTCATTGCATGTAAGAAAACTTTAACAGCATCTCAGATAGCATAATTGTTTTTGAAAACTGTTTTCACTAATCATGGATTACCAAAAGTTATTATTTCTGACCGTGATTCTAGATTTTGTAATAATTTTTGGATTACTTTGTTTGCTAACTTAGGAACAAAGATTAATTTCTCATCTACATTTCATCCTGAAACTAATGGACAAACAAAAGCCACTAACAGTACTATTTTAGATATTTTACGTGCTTACACTATTTCTAAACCACAGACATGGAACACACATTTACATTTACTGCAGTTTGCATATAATAATACACCACACACAGCTACAAAGAAAGCACCGTTTGAAGTGATTTATGGTTATAGATTGTCTACACTTGTTGTATCTTTATCAAATAGAATTCAGAGTGCTGATGATATTGCTAACATGCACACTACTATTTTTGATGAAGTTAAAGACATGATTGCCAAAGCCCATCAATCATATACAAAACAAGCCAATAAGAAAAGACAAGCCATGAATTTCAAAGTTGATGACTATGTTTGGTTAATAATAGAGAAACAAAGATTACAAAGTGTAGAAAAACACCGAATTGTGAAATTAGCACCTAGATTCTATGGACCATTTAAGATCATTCACAAAATTAATGACAATGCATTTAAGTTAGAACTACCACCTCACTGGAAAATTCACAACACATTTCACATTAGTTTATTACGACCCTTTAGAGGCCAATTACCTGTACACCCTGTTTATGAAAACCCAGCTTTGTTAGATGAAGAGACGGAAATCGTTGAGCCTGAAGCTATCATAGATACTGACTTTATGACCACTAGAACTGGCAATAGATATTCTAGATATTTGGTAAAGTTTGAAAACCATCTTGTTGAGGAAGCCCAATGGATGAAAGCTAGAGACTTAAATGCTTTCCCCACTCTGTTAGCTCCACATTGAGCTAATAGCAATTGAGGACAATTGCTATCCCACCCCAAGGGTATGATGCCAGGAGGCATATTTCACGGTGGATTCCGTGAGGTTTTACGGTGGATTCCGTAAACTTTGTTGACCGGGGCTCATACCCAAAGTGGATTCTTTGTGCGAGAAGTTGATGGGGATGCATATTCTTTTCGGGCGTTTCATTAATTTAGTGTGTACATGGGTGATTCCATAGCGGGTGATTTCACAAAATACATATTAAATTAGTAAACGTTTATGAGTTTAGAGTGCGCACTCGTGACAAATTAAGGTTGGGATTGATTTCTAACCAGTTGATTTATTTATGTAGCTGAAGACTACTAGGTATTCACTTTTGTCGGTTTAATTGTATTATTTTACTAATGATTTTGAATGCTTCAGTTGATGTATAGTGACAACATCAGTGGCAGAGGAAAGCATTGGAGGATAGCATGTATTCGACTTATCACTTATATTTTGATGGGCGCACACTTTAGGCATGGCGCCTATATTTTGTCGCGCCTATTTATTAAGGCGTTGGATATTTATTTATTATTTTGTATGCGCATGGGCGCACGATTATGATATTTGTATTTGGACATTGTATTGGGTATACCTGACTCTTTGGGCGTCCGCCCATTAGCTTTATTTTTATTTTGTGCTAAAGCAAACTCAAAAGCCAAAAGTGTGCTATTTTGTAATTTGGGCTATTATTTGAGCTTGAAGATGATTAATACATAAAATACATGCTTTGTGGAGCGCTCACACAAGGCATGGGGGGAGATTGTACCCAATTGGTCTCTTGTTCAGGTTGTGCATGCTTTCTACCTTGAGTTTTGTGCAAAAAGTAGAGTTCTTTTGTTCTTGGGGACCTTCCGGCGTTCACAACGTGAGCATACAACATCCGATCTGCACACCAGGCTCCAAGATCTTCATGCGAATCTTTTCATTTAGCAAATCCATCAGCTTTGGCAAGTAAGCTTTAGGCACTGGAATAGGCCTCAAGTTCCATGGTACATGTGGCACCGAATGAACAGGACTCCCACTGCAGCAATACATGGCATGACTCCAGAGGAGAGGTATACAGGTAGGAAACTAGATATTTCTTATTTGAAAATTTTTGGTTGCATTGCCTATGTTCATGTGCCAGATGAGTTGAGATCCAAGTTGGATCCAAAAGCTGAGAAGTGCATCGTTATTAGTTACTCTCTGCAACAAAAAGGGTATAGATGCTATAACACTTCTACTCGTAAGTTTACAGTGAGCAGAGATGTTGTTTTTGATGAGATGAGTAGCTGATATAAACCAATAAATGTGATTGATAATGTAGATGCACAAAATGGTAATGCTGCATAGAATTCACAACACCTGGAGCGTCCTCTAGCAGTGGTTCACATTCTTCGCCATGGACAAGCAGATTTAGATCAAGAGAATCTTCTCAAAGCAATGCAGATAGTGGTATGCAGGTATCACGAAAAGGAAAAGAGAAGGTAGATCAGCTCATGTTTGATGTGAATGCAGGTCACTCTTATGTGGATGGTGAATCCAGTGGCTCAGAATAGAGCATTGATGATGAGTTGGGTATTCCTTCTATTGTTACACCTGGAGTAAGGAAGAACAGGGATGTTTTGAGAGCACCTGGGAGTGAACCTACTTTGCGCAGGTCTACCAGAGCTAGGTATCCTGTGGATAGGCTGAAATATGATGGATTTACAGCCATTCACTATGGCTATATGGTCAAAGTGATACATGAATGAGAACCCACTTCTTTTGAGCAAGCCATGGGAAAAGAAAAATGGGAGAAAGCCATGGATGAAGAAATGGATGCCTTGGAAGCAAATGCTACATGGAAATTGGTACCTTTGCCTAAAGATAAGAATGCAATTGGTTGTAAGTGGGTTTATAATGTGAAACACAATGCAGATGGTTTTGTGAATAAATACAAGGCAAGATTAGTAGTCAAGGGGTATGCACAAACATATGGCATTGATTATGAAGAAACATTCAGTCCAGTTGCAAGGATGGCAACCGTAAGAGCAGTCATTGCTATGGCTACATCAAAGGGATGGTCTTTACATCAGATGGATGTAAAGAATGCCTTCTTGCATGGTGATTTACAAGAAGAGGTCTATATGGAGCAGCCACCAGGTTATGTGCATGTTATTCATCCTGAGTTTGTTTCCAGGTTGAAGAAAGCCTTGTATGGCTTGAAGCAAGCACCTAGAGCATGGTTTGACAAGATAGGACAGTATCTTGTCACTATTGGCTTTCAGATTTCCAAGGCAGATTTCTCACTTTATGTGAGAAAAACAGATAAAGGTATATGCTACTTGTCATTTATGTTGATGATTTGATTATGACAGGTGACAGTGATGAAGATATCCTTCATGTGAAAATGCTATTGAAGCAGAAGTTTGAGATGAAGGATTTGGGATGCGATCATGTATTTATTTCATGTATCAGTTTTATGATTTCAGTATACATTATTTTTGTTTGCAAGCACTTTGTATACAATAGTGTAGAAACTATTTTGTATGGCTCTCATAGCTGCCCTACCACAAAAAAAATATATATTTGTTACCGTCACTATTAGCGTTGCAAATTTACTGCTCGTGTTGCTATTGCCGTCACTATGCGCGTCGCAAACTTACTGGTTGCGTCGCTATTGGCGTCGCATTTGCGACGCCAATAACGATGCCAATAGTGACGTTTCTATGGCGTCGTTAAGATTGGGTATTTGGGTTCCCTTGGATTCCGATACAGATTACACACCATATAAACTTGCGGTGCACGTTTTGCCGCGTGAAGAAGTAAAGAAGGTGAATGTTACTTCCAATTGGAGTCTGAAAGATGTGAGGGATACCTTGGAATTGCTAGACAATACATCCCCTAGATATAAGTTCAAAGTGAATGGTGTAACAATTGGTAAAAGAGCCGAGTGCTCTTTCTTTTGTACGAGTTGTTTGTCTCCCACAATTGTGAGTTTTGAGCCTTGAGAATGAAAACTTGGCAGGAATTTATCTTAATAGACTATCCTTAATATATTTTTTAATGGGAACTCATAAGCTATCATGAAGCAAGTTGTCTTTCGAATGTGTATAAATAAAATGTACATTACATTCGATTTACAAGTGAAAATTTTCATTACACAATGAGGTACAAAAGTTGCATAAAAATGTACAAAGCCAAAATAATAAGGCTCATGTATGCTTATGTTTGCTATTTTCATTCTTTATCGATTTCTTCAAAGATATTTTTTCTCACAGGGCCTTTCTTTGATTGTTGAAAAATTTTCACCTTTACAGGTAGTCTCTTTTCTTGGGGCTTAAGAGGGGATGGATCAAATTTAAGAGGAGAGAGCATTGGCATTCCTTTTTTCTTAGACTCTGTAGCAGTGGTCCCATTGCCTTTGCCCTTGCCCTTGCCTTTACCATTGCCATTGTCCTTACCCTTTCCCTTGCCCTTTCCCTTGCTTGTGCCCTTGGCCATTGAAGTTTTGGGAGGAAGAGGGGAGTCAGGATCATATGGTGTGATTGCCTTGTCCAGAATCAGCTCGATGCATCTCTCCCTTATCCACCAAACATATGATTCAGGATAGGCTCTACACTGTAAGAATAAATGTTATAAGTTAGTGAAAAGAAATCATGATAAGGGTTACACAAACATCAAATGAAATTAACTTACATTCACTCCTTCTATTTGTAACAACTTTGAATCCACTGTTCTGCAAATGTTTGAGATAACTCTCCATCCACAAGAATGCGCATCGCTTTGTAATGGAACTTCTTGTAGAAGAAAAGTATAAGGCCTTTGAGGATCAGCAAGATCCTCGTATGTTGTATCCAAAAATGTAGAAACGAGTCTACCAGCACTGCAAAAGGAAGCTTTGTAAGTTCAAAATATTCTTTATAAATAAAATCAAAGTAAGTAATTTTCTTTCAACATACATTCGTGCTTGACCATGAACACCGCTGAGAGAATTCATAAAGATAATTTCCCTTGAAAGACAATTAATGTAGATGAGACTCCAATGCCCTCTACAAATTCATAAAAGAGGTGAGTAGAAGGGTGAAAGCAAATGAATATAAATTTTCCTCTACAGAAAAAGAAAATACCTTTCTACATAAGGGAAAAAGATGTGGTAATTTGTCACACTATCGAAGCTACGAAAAAACGGTGAAATATTGGAACCAGATTTTGCAAATAGTTCCACAAAGAGAAGTGAATCAACAATGTATATGGTTCTTCGGATATCGAGAGTGAGAGAGGAGACCAATGCCCTGCAGTCAATAGCAAAAGCTATTCAATACAAATTTCATCCAAAATATACTTGAACCTATAAGACTTAACTTATGCAAAAAAAAAAAAAAAACCTTACCTTATGCAACAAAAAACCACGGAGTCAGATAGTTGGACATCCCTTTTTTCCAACATGGGCTTGTCCTCGGGAGATATACTAAGATATTCCTCCTCAGGTTCCGCAGAAACATTCACAAGAATCTGCCCATACACTTTGCCCATCCTCTCGCTGTTGACGAGAGCAAGTGATGCGGCTTTCCTCTTGTAAACATCGTCTTCAGTTTCAAACACCTCCTGATTTTTTTCACTCAAGAAAGCCTCCTGCTGGGTGGCACCCCTTGTAGAGTAAAGGTGAGTAACATCCTCAACATTTAGCTTTTTCTCTTTCCTGGACAATTTTGGGGGAATGTTAAGGATTTCAAGGGCTTTTTGATCGTTGGAAGGCAAGGGCCTCAGCACTTTGTCAAACCTATACCTGACTTTGCTGATGATGCTGAAATCTTTATTCATAAGGGTGATCCTATGAGCATGGGCGGCAGCAATGTAAGCATCGTTCATGAAATCAATAACAAAATCTTCTACGGCCTCTTGCAGGGCAAGAATGGTTGAGAGTTGCCACTTCTTATTTAGACCAGAGACAGTTGCCACTTGAGACAATCTATCAGAGATCTCTTTAACGACCCTTATAAGAGCAGCTTTTGGAATGACATGCTATGTAGCTCTCTGGGCTTTCCTGATCTCACTGAAACATCTCTGCATATAGAAGAACCTGGACTTCCTCTTTCTCTTTTGTGGCTTGGGAGGTTCAGTGGCTTCAGCAGATGTAGGCTCAGGTGCCATTGTAGGGAATGAATCTTTCATAGGGCAAGCCTCACCCTTTGCTTTCTCAACTTCAGGAGAAGAAACATTCATGGAAGATGTTAGGCCAATACCTGGTGTAGGGGGGATTTCTGTTGTAAAATGCTCTGGGGCCTGTGATGGACTAGCTTCAGGAAACTTGGAAGAGGGCTCCTCCTCAGATTCATCAAATTTTAACTTTCTTCTACCCCCACTGTCCTTCCCATCCAGATACACTCTTCTTGCAGTTTGCTTTGTCCTTGCCATCCAGAAAAGCAAAAATAACAACCAGAAGGACAATAACTAAAATAGTAAAAATCTGTAAACCCAACAGACTAATTGGCGCGAAAAGGGACAAAATGAGTAATTCCGATACGACACGATATGAACAAAATGATCAGAATGGAACAGCGCCCTCACTCCGTATTGGAGACCACAATGCTGATACGGCGCGATATGGAGGAAACGAAGACAGCGTATGGACGCCCTCGCTCCGTATTGGCAATGACACAAGGGCGAGACCAAAATGCTGATACGGCGCGATATGGAGGAAACGAAGACAGCGTATGGATGCCCTCGCTTCGTATTGGCAATGATACAAGGGGGATGTTAATAAACATGCTTCGTATTGGTGAGACCAAACTGCTGATACAGCGCGATATGGAGGAAATGACAACAGCGTTTGGACGCCCTCGCTCCGTATCGGCACACCTCGTTTTGACTAGCGAATAAAGGAATCAGCCAAAAGACCACCGATACAACGCGAGAGATAAGAAACGGAGAAGACGCAAGTCTTGTATTGCACCGTATCGGCAAGCAAGGCGGAAGAGCTCGAGAAATGAAAAGTGTACACGTAGGAAAAATAACCACTTATATACCCACGTCAATCATGACACGTGTCGGACACGTGTCTGATGCTGATTGTGCCACGTATCTGCATTTATGGTCCGTATGCTACGTGTCAAGTAACGACCGGTCCACTTGTTTGCCATGTGGTTATCGGCCACGTGTTGGCCAACGGCTACTGCCACGTGTCGAAGACCAACGGATACTGCCAGGTGGCATAATTCCGCGCCTACATAAGGGTGTGTCCCTTATCCATACGGCTTTTTTCGGTTTTTTCGGGACCTCTGTTTCTTATCCTAATACGGCGCGAGAGCGACTATTTGCCTTCTTTGCTTTCCTCTCTTCGCGTCGTTTTGGAGGTTCTGCAGAGTCTTCTTTCAGCTCTCCTCCCAAGCTCATTCTGCCCAAGCGCGCGTGACCACCGTTGTGGCTCTCTCACTTCTTGCTGGAATCACCGATACGGCGCGAGGGGGCCTATCCGTCTGAATCGTTTCTCTCTTATCGCGCCGTATCGGCAGAAGCTGTAAACATGTCTGAGCCCATAGAATTCCTAGGATCCAAGGTTTCTCCAAGAACTGGTAAAAGAAGAAGGCTTTCAAAAGGCTCAAGGGCATCAACATGCAATGAGCCTGTGCATTCTTTTTCCTCTCCATCCTCTGCCACCAGTGTGAGAAGGCCAAGTACATCTCCAGGGAAGCGAACGTCGGTAGTGAGAGGTCAAGGAGTATCAGAGCTCACTGATATCACTCCATCAAAGAGGCTACTTGATTTTATGCTTCAGAATGGAATGGATCTCTCATTCTATGGAGTTGTGAAAAATGTGTTTAATCCTGATTGGGAACTTGACAAAGTTCTAAAATCTTGTGAAAAATATATTGTGGAGGACTTTTTGGAGTTTGAAAATCTTGCAGGTCCTTCTGTTGAAGTTGGCACAATTGAATATGTCCATGTTCCCATTGGGTCAACAGGAAATGAAAAGTCAGTATTTACTAAAAAGTGCAGTGCCCACTCTCTGGAGAGGTTTTATTCAAGAGACATATTTTGCTGCACTCATTCCAAAAACTGCAAGATGATGAGAAAATCTGCTGCTTTTATTGTTTTCACCCTTGTCAAATACCCTGTGAAAGCTGAGGAGCAACAGTTGGAAGGAGCAAAGTCTGCCAGCTTTTGCATGCTAGATGATATGGTAGATGAAAAGGAAACAGAGGAGGTTGTAGATACAGATTTTGAGGCTTCTATTGCTGAGAATTTGGATGTTGCTCACTTCAAAGCTGAGACTATCATTGAGGAGAGCCAAGGAGATACAAACCCTCAACCTGATGAGAGTTATCACAATATTGTTCCTTCCCTACCATCTATACCTTTCAAGGACAAGGAGTACATTTTACTGTCAGATATTCAAAAACTTTTTAATCTCAGGGAAGATTATTGTCTAGCAATTATTGCAGAGGCTTCTGATGCTGCAAATGGGATAATTGACACAGAAAATGAATCAAAGGAAGAGATTCTGAAACTTGATAAAGAAACTCTAGATGATAAGTTTATTGATGCTGGTGAGGCCCTCTCTCTTTGTTTTGAAAAGGCCAAAGAAGCTGAGAAAGAGTTGAGTATTACTGATGAGGACTTCGATCGCATTCAAAGCGAACTCGGGATTTCCAATTTTGGAAGAGAGGAGTCTGAATATGTTAAAGAATTGACTAACACCAATGAGATAGCATCATCAATTAATTTATGGAATCCATTTAAATTGGAGTACGATGAAAATCAAGTGGTAAGATAATTTTGAATTTGCTTTTACACATTGGTAGGTTTACATTTCATGCTCATTCAGTATGGGTTTTATTTGCAGTTGGAGATTGCTGATACAGATAACTTCTTGGGGCGTGGCAAAGGATCGAGAGCTGCTAGTAACACATTCAAAGACATTGCACTCGGCCACTACTTGGCTAGGATTGACCCTGATTCCTTTTTTGTACTTCATAGTAGTTTCTCAGAGGATGCAGCATGGCCCATACTTTGTATTAAAGCTCTTACAAGGCTTCTAGGTTTCTCAGGATTACAATATAATGCCCACAAAGTAATGTTTTTGAAAAGACTGCAGCAATTAGGATTTTTGTCTACGGTCTAGGTTACTCTGCTTCTAGAGCAGGATACTTTTTGGCGTTTTCATCCTACGCCTTAGCTGCAGACCGAACTGATGTAAAATCTATAGCTGGCTACAAGAGAAAAAAATTTCTACGTTATAGAGGAAAGATTCATGAGGAGGAAGAGAATGTGAGAGTTTTGGAAAACTAGCTTTGTATATATTCTTTCTTATATATAAAAGTGCGATTGCTCATGTGTCATTGCCGTCTTTTATTTGCATTCTTTGAAGTTGTCGTCGAAAAAACCAGTTGAATAGCTCCTCCAAAGCATTGCTTTTTGTAACTCCTCCCCCATGCCTTGTGCTTCGAAAATAACTTGTGCGTGCTTGATAGTGGGATTTTTCCATGCCTTGGTTACTATAAGTTGCTAAGGGGCCATGCTCCTCCACAAAGAAAGGTCCATGAATATGAAGAATATGCTGCAATACAAAGTAACACAAATTTTATACCAATTGAAAAACCTATCAAAATAAGCCCATATTAAATAGTTATTACTTTACCAGATAAAAAGTGATATCTTTTTCTCCCCATGCCTCTTTTATCACCTGAACAAGCTTTGTGATTGATCTTTTGAACTCTTCCGCATATGTATATGTTGTCTTATGTTGCCTGAGGAGTTTCAGAAAAACATCAAGGTGTATCTAGACCTCCATTCTAAGAAACGCAAGCCTCAGCGTGCTTGCAACATTTGTTGTGATCTCACATAGCTCTCTCCAACACTCCCAAGCCGCATTCGCCTGCCTTCCTGAATGGTTTCCTAAGAATCGTCTAGCTTTTGAGCCTCCCATAGAGACATCGGCCAAGATATCTCTTGTTTTTCCTGAAAGTATTGGATCCTTTCTCAAGTGAACTTGGCCCCCATGAAATCCCATTTTTGATAGCAATGCCTCACATTTATCAATACACTCATCTGATAAAGATAATGGCTTAATGGAATATGCGTAGTCAAGATGCAACCTAAGAAGCTTATCGATTATTCTAATCTCTGCATGCAAAGTACAAATATGAACATTCTTAAGAGAGATGGAAAGAATGGGATCCCAGATGTCTTCTATGTTTTTAAATTTACTCAAATCTATAGAGTCTCTATTTGGGGCTCTTCTTACTGGTCGCAAACTACTCCAATCTTTGGATCCAATACTTTCCATGCAATAAATGCAAGGATATTTTGCATTTGCACCATTACATATTCCAAGCATACATTTGATAGTTTTCAAATCAGCACTCATATGCCATTCCACATTAAATTTACCAACCCCATCAACTACCAACATTTCGCCTTCACTTTGAGACTTAATGATATTTGGAATACCTGTATGGTTGAACAACCATTTCAACGTTTGATGATTTTCAATTGGTACCTGGGCTACACCAATCCACCAAATCTCCATCTCGGATTGGATCTTATGCAATGGAGCTTTGCCCTCATCATTGCCATGGTCCAATGCCATGTTCATGAGGCAAATGCTAATTCTTTCCATCTTTTGTCCCTTTTGAATCTGTGCTTCATCCAACTTCAAGGCAAACTTTAGAACACCATAACTTTCTTCTACTGTGATTTTATACATGTGAACCATTGCAATTTGCACCTTTTTTAGATCAACCCATATATTGTTAAACTCATTGTAATCAAAAATTGCCTTTTTTTTTGTTTTTCATAGGACATAGACCTTTCGATGTGAATGCAATCTCCAAAAACATGTGGAATCTTGCGATTCATGGAAATTCTTGTAGTCGAAACTGCAAGGGCTCGGGGCAATCCAAATATAGTTACCCTATTGCGTTTAAGATTTTTAAACCATAATCCTTTGATAGCACGATAACCTTTTCGACTTATACCCACAGTATCACATGTCTCTATGATTTCATTTGCTTTCACTGTGCCTTTTAAATCCTTCACTAACTCTCTCAGAGTTGGACCTCTCAAATCCACATTTTCTGGTGACTTAAGAATCCTCAAAATATCTTTCTTATTCATGGTTTCCTTCAAAAGTTTGATTCTTTCCTCATTCTCTCGGATATTTATGCCTAGTATGTTAGAGACATATTTCTTTGTAAGATTTAGTCTCCTTTTCTTTGCTCTCTCACACAAGCTGGTTATATTTTTTAATGGTCTCTTCCTCTCTCTAAATCCTACTGGAGTTTCTCTCAAGTGTGTTAGCTTATCCTGCAATGAATTATTAACATTTTTCAAAATATCAATCTGACTTGTCAACTCTAAAATATTTGTTTGTGTAGTTTCTAGTGCTTTTTTCATTTCGTGCACTTGAGCTATATATGTGTAAGATACAGAGTATAACCTCATACAGTAGCCAAGCATTCCATTGTACCCTTCTCCAGCATATCTTATATAGTCATGGACATTCAAAAAAGGAGGTGGTTTACCTGTAGAAGGATCCCTGGGATAGATATTTCCATCCACCCACAAATCTATATGCTTCATTCCTTGTGTTCGCAACCTGTTGGCTTCAATCTCATCTGTCAATACTCGATGATGTATACTTCTCCAAGATGTGTAAGTCAGATCTAGCTGAATAGATAGCTTGTATTTACGTATGCTTGCGCCTGTGTTATTTGAAGTAGTATTGCTAGACATTCTAGCAAATGAACTAAGCAAGAATCTCACAGTGATAGGAAGCAAGTGTAACAAAAGGAATGGTAAAAGAGAATAGTGTGTAGAAAGAAAACGCGGGAGCAAACAAATGTGAAGTTCGTACGAAAATCTCGAAAATACAAAATCTCTCGAGTTTCAAGACAATAAACGGCCGAAAAGGTGACCCCTGACCTGGATTAAAAGATGAGGGCAATTAATGGCCGACCTCTTCAATGAACCAAATATTCTCTCATTAATCACATCTGGACAACCAAATTTAGAGGTTTTATTCTTCCTAAACCTCAACTAATTAGCAACTTAATCACTTCCTTACAAGTGCCATTTTTGAAGCGTTTTTGGCCCTAATGGGTAATGTTTACCGTAGCACAGAGGAGTGGGACAATGGAGCAGAGGAGTGGGAAAATGGAAGAAGGAGATAACCGAAAGGGCACAGGACAAAGGAAGGAAAAGACGCCCCGGATGGAAGTCAGACCCTGAAAATTTTGAATGACGACCTCTCCAGAAGGCCTCAATGTCGCCTCGAGAAAAGAAAAGAGAAAAAGCGCACCATTAATTGTGAAAGTGCTCCCGAATCCTTATAAAAGAGTGCCAGGCTCACTCCTGTGCAAATTGTATGCACTAGTTGAGAATGGGATAAGTTAGAACAGTGGGAAATAGGAAAAGAGGGCCTAGGCTAATGGCCAAGGCTAATGGCCGGCCTGGTTAAAAGTGGGGATGACTGCCCAAAAAGTAGGGCATGTATATAATGTTCAAAAGTGAATGAGAAGCTCATTCTTGTGTGTGGCCAAAGCTTCTTCTTCTTCTTCTCTTGTTTCTTACCTTCTTGCTTGTGCTTGAGTGAGGGATTGAGGGAGTGTGAAGGAATGAGTGTGTGAGAGTGAGGGATCGTGGAGAAGAAGCTCTCCATCTTCTCTCTTCATCTTCTCTTCTTCCCTTCTCTTCTCTTCTCTCATGCGACTATGGAGGATGGAGCTTAACAGAGAGGGCTTGAGGTTGCTTGAGATTGCCACAAGGATTGTGGAGCTACCGGAGTGCAAGAGAGAGGAGGGAACTCGATCGAGCATCAAGGTAAGCTCACTACACCCGTAAGGTAGGCATTGCGCGTCGGCTATGTAAGAGGTAGCCATGGCTACTCAGCTTGAAACGCTTGATCAATAAGTGGTCCGTAGGTCTCGGGGTAGAGCTCCGTAGATCCCCTCCAAACCTCATGGACCCCACTAAACGAGCACAAGCATTTAGTCTTTGCTTGGAAGACAAGGGACGTCGGACTTGATTTACCAGTCTAGAAAATATTGAATGCAATAACTTTACTCAATTGAAGGATCCCTTCATCAAGAGATTCTCAAAGGCAAGATACTTTGATAACCTCTTCATTAAGCTGATGAATGTTAGCCATAAAGATAAAGAGGATATATGAGACTATGTTAGACATGTAAGTAGCCTCTACAAGAGGATACTTACAGTAGAGCGACCTAATGAGAGAGTAGTCTCTATTGTATTCATTAATGGGATCTGCAATGAAGAACTCTATGTGAGGTGTTCGCTAGTCTCAATCCACGGCACATCTTTTAGTAGTCCGCCGTAGTAGGTTTTCCAAAAATGAGGCCACCCAGCGCTCCCTTGGAACATCACAGGGTTTGTCACTTAGGCCCTACTAAGTCTACTTCGCAATGGGAGAGTTTCAGCCAAAGAACCCACTAGGATCGACCTGAATTTTTGGTTCCTAAAATCAAATGGGTCTCCTAACAACCAGTTAGCGTAAGTAATTTCGAGTTTCCACTTCTACAACATTACTCAAACTGAAGCGGACGCATGTCATTGCACTTGGTTCAAAGAGAATGGGAGATGGAGGGGAGTGCGGTACGTCAACCCTCCTGCCCATAAGGCAAAATCCCATTCCAACCCCCTAAAACAATGCAACTTGGTTCTACCTAATGACTAGTTGGTCGTCTTCCTATTTCTATTGCCGATTTAGAAAAGCTCCTAGCTAACTGGGACCACCCTACCCTTGGATGGACTCGTCGAGGGTCACGTCCACCTGCTTTTCTTTGATGATAGAATCATCTTTAGTTTTTTAATTACCTACAGTACATTTATTAGAACATATACAACCATCTTCTTTAATTAGTTCGTTAAATCACACTTTTCTTCATGTAATTTATCTCACGGACACGCATATACAATTCAAACAATCCTTGAATAAAACAAACTTCTTTATTATATTGGAAGCTTATTATAATTTTCATCTTTCCGACCCTACGGAAGATACACAGAATTCCATGAGGGTATTATGCCCACTAAGATTCCACCCTTGTAATTAGTATCTAGGGTTTCAAGTTTCCATCGTGGGTCATGAAGGGGCTCGTCAGATTCTAGGAACAATACAAGGTTTACAGCCAAAGACCCCCTAGCACCCACATTTTCTACTACTGGAGACTATCCCTATAGATAAACCTTTCGATAACGAAGCCGGTCTAAGCCTCACAAAGCGATAACCATGATCCCCTTAGCGTAAGGTCTTGTAGCTAGCTTGGGGATAGTCTAGTGCGATACTTCCTTTTATCCTATTTGTTAATATTTTCAATCAGAGATCTAGATTCTAGGAAATACAAACAGTCCTTTCAAACATATATCAAATGATGCAATGAAAATCACACCATTGTCCAATTAACAGCTTCCATATAGCCAAGGTAGACCTTATCCCAAGGTAATCTTACATTCTAATGAGGATTCACCTCCCCATAAAGAAGTGTTGAGTACATCTCTTATAACATGTTAAGCAAGGTAGATAAATTTTCCGTTTGGGCTATCTTACCCAATAGAAGAAAATTTCCTTAAAGAATTATATTGTACCAATAACTTAACGAGATATCTTATAGATCTTTTAAATTGTTTCACTTTTTAAGCATTAGTCATCACTTAACCTTGTCACATTTGACAATAATTATATCGAGCTATTTTACTAATCTCAAGTGTGCATAAAGTCATATGTGTAATAATCTCTTGCAACTATTTGCATCATGACTCCATGATTTAGAATCTCAATTAATCTAACTACAAATCATAGCAATTAATTGTTTATGCATGTACTAGTATGCTTTCTAGATGAAACTATCAATTTGTATAACTGTAAAATATAAAAGCTAATATTTTATGTAATTATTTTATATGGTGAAATAATATCCTAGTAATGAATAACCTGGTTTGGCATGACGACATTGGGAATTTCGTCTTTGCTTGCACTTGCATTTGCCACACCCGATGTTTCATTGGTAGTGGTAACTCCAACAACCTCGGGCACTCCCGTTGTCATGATATTGCGCGTCCACCACTGCAAATATGAGGGTAGAGTTTTTCGCAAAGAATTTGAAAACATTAGTCATCGTCATTAGGGATTTATTTTTTGTTGTGTGTATCTTTTGTGTTTGCATTTGCATGACACACAAGCACTTGTAGTTAGGCTAGGCATGATCTCTTCAATGCATTCATATTTTTTTGTGTGGAGCATCGCTTGATTGATTGCAAAGGATGGATTCTAATTTGCAAACTGCATGGTGATTGGGCATGAAGTTTTTTTTCAAAGCATGTTCTTGATAGGGCACAAAGCATGGAAATTTGGTTCACATGAAGGTTTCTGTTTTGAAGACTCGTGGACTTGAGGAAAAGATTGTAATTCAGATATTGCGAGTGCAGATGATATGTCTCTTCATAAGCAAAATTGGATCAATATTTTAGCAGTCCATGAAAGCTAAGAGCTATCCGCTCATATTATGGACATTTAAGTGGAGTATTGCTACATCTCACACTTGCATTCTTTATGAAGATGGTGGAAACTCGCTATGAAGATTAAAACATACATTCACTATTGACAAAGCTCATCTCATACTTGCATTCTTTATGAAGATGGTGGAAACTCGCTATCAAGATTACAACATACATTCAGTATTGACAAACCTCATCAAGATTACACATATCTTGGATAACGGCATCTTTTGAACATCTGATCTGCAAAAGTGCCTTACGCAATATGGACCGACAATCGATTGAAGCATTCTTCACATGACAATGTGATGTTTAGAGGAGGACAAGCTTTGACAGCTTGCCATGTGTCATTTCAAGTACACATATTGTTAAATGTTGTATTGATCTTAACTTCACAGAAAATGGACAACAACATTGAGTGGTTGTCAACACATCCTACCCTATTTAGACAGAGAAGTTCTAACTTAATCTATGAGTCATGATCTTTGCATATCTAGGGAGAGTCTCATTATGCTTCAGTGAACTAAAGCCTTGTAGTTAGTCATTCCATTTATCAAGGTTTTACTTGAATTTGTCTTGATTAAAAAAAGCTTAAACTTATAATCCTTAAAAAGGTTGGGCATACAACATTGGTGTGTAAAGATGAAACAAATGAAGTTTGAAGTGTTTAAGCAATTCCACGGCATTATTTCATGTATTTGATATTAATTGAAGGGTTTTTAAAGCAAGCAACATTAGGAAACGACAATACATAAAAGATGGTGATGGAAAAAGCTTAAAGCTTTTTGGAGCTCGCATAACTGGCGTAATCGTTGATGTCAGAATACCAAAAGATTTTCCTAAGGAAAAAGCTATAGTCTGGAATTTCAAGGAGCAGTAGAAGAGAAAGAGTGATTATATTATAAATGCAAGTCGAAGACAAAGAGAGGGAACATCCGCGAATACTGGAACGATGACGAAGGTGGTGAGGAGTCGACAAAGGTGGTGAGGAGTCGACAGCTAATAGAAGGAGGGTGTGATCTTGGTAGCCGAAACGGAAGGCAGATGAAGGCGTAGAAGAAAGCCGATGGTGACGACGTAATGGGTGTGCTCAGACGATGAGAAGAAGACCAGCGAGCTCTGCTGCTGCAATGACGTGGACGAGTGAGGATAGAGAACTGATAACGATTGTCAAGAGTGACGGAGCATTGTATTCGTCTCTACCCCATGGAAGAACATCTGAAGTAGAGAACAACGAATGGCGAATTGGAGAACATCAGCTCTACGGAAGGGTGGTTGCTCCGTGCCATATCTGCACCTTATGAAATCGACTGTAAAACCCTACCTTTCGATATCAATTCGTTGAGCAGAGAGGATTTGTTTAACTGGATTGCCTACTATCGAATAGTTAAGGACAAATTCATCTATGAGTTGTACGTATTCTTCACCAACTAATTCTGCTGGTTGTACGACATGAAATCTTACTCAAGGAAAAAATTTGGTCCACTAATGAAGCATAATTATCATGATTAAGAGCTTGATCATCTTTGCCATATCGGAGTTGCTAAAGGGAAAAGGCAAGACCGTGAGGGCTAGTTGTTGTCTGCATATCTTTACTTGCCAGACAAACCACTTATTGTTGAGTTTATTTTATGGAATGCAGTTTGTGTAGACGATTTTGAATTCTCACTTGTTTCAGACCTTAAGGAGTTATCTCCACAACAACTACAAAGGTGGGATATAGCTCTTCAAGAAACTTGACAGCTCAAGAGAAGAGAAGGAGTTGTTAAATTTCTCTACCTTCACTTTGCTCTTCAATCATCATCTACAACACTCATAATATTTTCTTCATCTATGTATACATCAATTACGCTTCATTCATGAATATCCATGACAATTTACTCACTCTTGTGACTAAACTTTGGGGATTTCTTGAGAATAGAAACATTGAACTCATTATAAACTATCCTTTGAGTACTCTTCTTATCTTTTGCTCCCATCTCAAAGCGTCCCTGCGCTCAGCGACTTTCACGAAACCCCCCCACGAATTTCATGTGACACCTAGTGAACCCGATGTGAAAGCGTCGCTTCTGATTGTCGAGATGGGAGACTCTTCAAATACTCCACCCACTTCATCATCGAGTGCTTCTTCCTTTTTGACCGATGAGATGAAGAATTTATTGCAAACTCTTTCTTTATCCATTATGATGAAGAATCAACAAATGCAATTATCTATGTAGCAGCAACAACAGTTACATAAGCAACAATTAGATCAACAATGAATGCTGCATCAAGAACAAGAGCATACACATGGTGCAACCAAGGCGATCGAGGTTGTGGTTAGTGAATGCAAATTATTTGATGGCCAGAATGTTTCAGTCTATTCCAAAGATTTTGAAAGACAGATGCACTTCTTCAGAGTTCCTACCAACTAGAGCAACTATTTTCTATGACTTGTCACACCTACTTTGCGAGTCAAAGTGTCAGATTTGTTTGTGCAAGACTCAAACTGGAATGTCTTCAAGAAGGTGCTTATAAAAGATGAATATTTTTTGGAGGATTATGGTATTGCTACACAGAAGACATTTAGCAAGTGGGTCTATCAGCCCAACAAAGGACTTGTTGCTTCTAAGTTGTTGCAGGAGTTGAAGAACGTTACAACCAGCTGGATGCACTTGAGCAAAGAGCCCTAAACTCGGAGAAAGTGGAGTTATTATTGCAGGCAGCTAATCGTGCACTTCAAGACAAGCTGGGAGAGCTTCTTGAAGACCCAACACAGCCTATGGGATTAAAGACTGATTGGCAGGATTCTATTGATGTGGTTTCCACATTGATGAAGAGGCAGAGATGGAAGGCTCGCTTACAGAACGGTATGCAAACACCTCTAGCAATGTCTTCTCCTACCTCAACTTCTCCTATTGCTCCTTTCACTTCTTCTCTTACTTCTCATCCTGTGTCTATGCCTACTCCTATGCCTATGCCTATTCTTGCTGCAGTTGTCAGACCATCTGCCAAACCGACTGTTGAAGACATGGTGGAGGAAATTTCAAAGAACTTGAAAGATCTTCAAATTAAGATGACGAGAAGATAACAACAACCACTTAACCTAGCTCCAACTTCTACCCCAACCTCTTCTACTCCTATGAATTCTTCCAGAATTGATCGTGTTTGCCATTGCATATATTGTGATAGTCCAAACCATGAGTGGAAGGATTGTTAAGACTTTGAAGAGGCAAAAAGACTGAAGTTGGTGGTCTGGAAGGATAGGATGATATGTTTCGGAGATACAGAGCAACCACTTTAAAAAAATTTCGGCAAAGGAGATATGAAGAAATTATTGGAGGAATCTCTCTTACATTCTTCTTATGTGAAGCAAGAGGTGGCAAGAGAAGCTGCTACCTATGGTCTTCAATTGGAGTAGTTGTTGCTGAAGGATAAATCTCCTTTATGGTCCTATACATTGCATGCATAAAAGGAAGGTGAAGCTTCATCATCCGAAATTTCATCCATAGGAGATGTAATAAAAAAAGGGATTGGATGGAATGATTGCGTAGATGTCTTTTCTATCTATGCTTACATTGCAAAATCTCAAGGATTTGAAGCACTTGTGAAAGAAAAGTGAAAAAGAGATAATGAACAACCTGAAGGATCAAATAGGGCAACTAGGAGGAGTGAACCAGTTCTTCAGCCTTCTTCTTTAGGACGGGAGTAGAGTATGGCAGATGTACAGAAGCCAAAAGTATAAGAAGATCAGAAGGCCCCAAAGACAAAGGATTCGAAGCCGAAAAAGTAACCTGGATTCAAGCTACTATCCGACATCGAGATGACCATGGACTTGAAAAAGGCACTTGAGGATCAAATTCTTAATTGCAAAATTGAATTTACACTTTGGAGAAGTCTTGGGGATTGCCAAAAGGAAATTTCATGATGTTATCATCGACATCATTTAAAAAAAGCATCAAGTTATTGAAGAGCCAACGTAGAATATGATCCATTGAGAGGCTTTAGCTGTTGCCGAGGCTATTCTCTATGGGTTGCAGATTGAAAAGGTTGATTTTGATGAGGAGACTATTGAGGAGTCTTCAAATAGAGCTCTATGTATGCAGAAGTCTCTTCATCCTTTACTTCAGCCTGAACAGTATGATGAGATCGAAGATGCGCCTAGATTGGTGCCTCGTAGCCATTTTTCTCAAAGTCACTAGGCTCGTGCGACTATAGAAACTGTTGTCAAGCTTGGTGAGACTGAGACTCCTTGTGTTACTCTTTTGGATCATGGTTCTGAGATTAATGTCATAGTCAGAGGTTTATATGATACTAGTAGATGCCTAGTTGATGTGGATCATGGTTGGTGCATGCATGCGGCCAACAACACTGCAGGAGATTTTTATGCTGCTTGTCCAAACTTGAAGATTTCTATTGGAGACGTGGGTGAGCCTTATCATTTCTTTGTACAGAACTCTTGTTCTTATCCTATTATTTTGGTGCAGCCATTTTTTACTAAGTCTCAGATGGAGACTAAAGTTCTAGATGGTGGGTCTGCCTATGCACAGATCCAACAAGGATGGAAAGAGAGCTGTCAAGTTCATGATTATTTGCATCAATCATCAATGAAATAAGGATTCCTTGAGGGATTCCCCTCTTCTAGTAGGAGAGTCAGATTTTTGTTAGGTACCACTGACTTATGAGACAATGGTGGTATGAGTCAAGGAAAGCTCTCGCCTCCTGGCAGTGGTAGTTTTTCCTCATGTGTTTATGGTGTATCCACTGAAAGTACTTTGTGTTTTCAGTATATTTCAGATATGCCTAGAGCTGCCAAGCAGTATGTGAAAAGAAAAGAAAAAGAATTGATGATTGAAAGTGTTTTGCAGGAAGAAGACCGAATAGATGGTCTCTATGATGGCCTTTCATGCTCAGATACTATGGAATAACTTTTAGTATTGCTAAATGCTAACAATCAAGAGTTATCATATATTTTACAGGTCCATTCTCTGGTGATGTATTACAAAATTACTGATTTCATGCTTCAAAAGAATTTGGGTGCTGAGGATTCCCAACAAAAAAAGTATTATTTGCTGACATATTTTAGCAAAAAGATTTGGATGTTGTTGTTTATACACAACAAAATTTGTGTTTACCAGGGTATTTTCATCGAAGGGTGAAATTTGCAAGTTGTAGTAATGAAGCCAAAGTTCAGAAAAAATATAAGATAGTTGACAAGAAGGTTAGACCAATTCCAGGACTGCTACCTTTGGACAATGATGAGATGATTAGGAGAGTTGTTATGCAACCTCCTTTACAAGATCCTGCAGGTATCAGACATAAGTTTTCAGCTGAGACATTGAAAGAGATGAAGATTGGGACCAAAGATTTATTTCTTCCTGAAGAGGTAAGATGTTTTGAAGAGATGTTATGCATACATGAAAAAACTTTTTCTTTCTTTCCACATGAGATTGGATGCCTTGATCCTAGGGTTGTGATGCCTATGGTTATTTTTACCATTCCACATGTCCCTTGGAATCTACGACCTATTCTTATGCCAAGGGCTCACTTCCCCAAATTGGTAGGGCTTTTGATTCAGCGGATCATCAGGATGGGGATTCTAGAGCCATCTTTAGCTCCATATTTAAATAGATGGTTCACAGTTCCTAAGAAGAATGGGACACTCAGATTCATATAGGATCTACAGCCACTAAGCAAGGTCACTATTCAAAATGTTGGTGCTCGAGCTATTGTGGATGAGTTCGTTGAAGCTTTTGCTAGACGTGCTATCTATTCTCTTGGCAATCTTTATTCTGGATATAATTAGTTGCAATTTGCCCTTGAGAGCAGATATTTGACTACGATGAAGACACCCTTAGGCCTTGTCCAAATGTGTACGCTTCCGCAAGGAGCTACTAATTTGGTTGCCCATATGATGAATGGGATGAACAAGGTTCTACAAGATTTTATTCTTGAGCTTACTATGCCTTTCATTAGCTTTCATTGATAACTTACCTATCAAGGGTTGTTTGAAAGAAGGAAAAGATGATTCTTTAGATGACCATGGCTGTAGATTCTTCGTGGCTTCACATATTAGAGATGTTGAGAGGATTCTTTGCAGAGTGGAAGAAGTGAATTTGACCTTGTCAGGGTTGAAGTATATTTTTGGTGCCAGAGAAGTTTTAATTGTTAGACATATATGTGGATATTATGGCAGGAAGCCTTCTCCTATGAAGGTTGATGCCATAGAGAAGATTGTGGAGACTTGCTCTGCTACTTCGAAGGTTCATAGGTTTCTTGGAGCTTGTGTGTTTTATCTTATTTGGATTCCTCATTTTGCTCATATTGCATATGATCTTTACCAACTCTTGAGGAAAGGGCAATGTTTTTCTTGGGAGATAAAACATACTAAAGTCATGCAAAAACCGAAGAAATTATTGAGAGCTGCTCTGACTCTTCGAAAGGCAGATTATGAGTGTGGGAGACCTATTGTTCTTACTGTTGGTACTAGTCCTATCGGCGTTTGATGGGTTGTTGGCCAAGATGATGCAGATGGGAATAGATATGCTATTTGGTTTGGGGCAAAAGTCCTAAAAGAGCGGCAATGAAGATATCCACAAGTTAAAAGAGATCTCTTGGGAGTTGTCATGGCTCTCAAGAATGACAGAGAGTACTTCATTGGAGCTATTATGGTGGTTGAGACTAATTGTTTGCCTCTTATAGGTATGATCACGAGTTATTCTACTCTAGATATTGCCATGATTAGGTGGATAGGGTACATAAAACCCACGAATCCTGATTTTAGGCACATAATAGGTAAAGACAACCCAGTAGCCGATATGCTTTCACAAGCGAGGTATGATGATATGGATGTTTCTTGTATTGATGATGGGGCTGATCTTTCATCCATGCATGCTGATCATATTTGTCATGTCTCTGCTTTGGAAAGATTTGATGAGACATTGTATATAGGAGATTATTTATCGATTGGACATTATTTGAGTACCATGTCTCGACAGGATGGATGGACTGATGCAGACTTTAAGAAAATCAAAAGAAAAGCTTATGGTTTCTTCTTGCGAAGTGGGCTACTTTGGAAGCATCCACAAAAGCGAGGAGGTCAACCATTGAGAGTTGTCTGTGGTGATAGAGTTTCATAGGTGCAGATCATGAAAGAATTCCATTAAAGTCTTTGGACTAGGCATCAAGCTATTTGGGAGACCTATGAGAAGATCAAAGAGCACTATTGGTGGAGAGGCATGTATAGAGATATCTCATAGTTTGTTGAGGCATGCACTGATTGCCAGTTGTTCTCTTCAGTAGTGAGGCATAGAGATGAGCTTCATCCTACCTACCCACTATGTATTCATTATAGGTGGGTTCTTGATTTGATTACTATGCATGTTGCTACATTGTTTTGGCATGAGAAGATGTCACAAATCAAGTGGAAGGAAGAGCATTACGAAAGAAATCTACTTCAGTAGTTGGATGTTATTTGCAGGTATGGATGTATTGGAAAAGTTACTACAGATAGAGGTGAGTTGGATGCTGATGAGGCTAGGGAGTTTTTCTCTCTCCTTGGCATTAAACTTGCTTTGACTTCGGCATATAATCCAGAAGGTAATGGGAGGAGTGAAAGAGGCCATCTGCTAGTCATGAAAGCCTTGGCCAAAGCATGCGGTGGATGGGTTTGGGAGTGGCCTAGGTTGTTGCCTTATGCTATATGGGCTGATCGCACTACTCACAGTGTGACTACAAGATATATGCTAGCTGAGTTGATGTATGGGCAGAAACTAGTCATGCCTACAGAGACTTGCACACTTACTTGGAGTGCTTTATCGTGGCAGCATGAAGAGATGTCCAAAGAAGAACTTTTGGCTTTTTGTATTCGTCAGTTGTTGGAGATAAGACTAGAAGATATTGAGAGAGCAATTCGAAGACTCAAAGAGGCCACGATTTGCAACAAAGACCACTTTGATAGTAGACACAGATTGAGGCCTAAAGAGATTAAGAAAGGGGATTGGGTGTTGGTCTATGACAACAGTCTAGACAGCCAGTATAGAGCTATCTGCAAGGTTTCGAGACGATGGCTTAGGCAAAATTTAGTGCAACATGTCCATGACAATGCTACATATTCCTTAGCAAAGCTTGATGGTATGGCCTTGTGGATTCCGACTATAGGGAAGAGAATGAAATTATTCAAGAGAAGAGATGATGCAACCTATACAATCGAGGAGTTGGATGATGCAATTTATGAAGGACTTGAGCCAAGAGATGATGAAGATAAAGATGTGGACATTGCAGATGCTTTTGCAGAAGATGAAGAGATTACATTGATGCTTGGCGATGATGAGGAAGGGTAGCTATGGCCCATCTGGAGGATGTGCAAGTTTGGAGGGGGTGGATATTGTGACACTGCGCATCTAGCATTGCAAATCTGAGGGTGGCGTTTTTCGCAAAAGAATTTGAAAACGTAAGTCCACATCATTAGGGATTTATTTTCCATTGTGTGTATCTTTTGTGTTTGCATTTGCATGACGTACAAGCACTTGTAGTTAGGCTAGGCATGATTTCTTCAATGCATTCATTGATTGCAAAGTATGGATTCTAATTTGCAAAATGCATGGTGATTGGGCATGAAGTTCTTTTTCAAAGCATGTTCTTGATAGGGCACAAAGCATGAAAAATCGGTTCATATGAAGGTTTCTGTTTTGAAGACTCGTGAACTTGAGGAAAAGATTGTAATTTGGATGTTGCTAGTGCAAATGATATGTCTCTTCATAAGCAAAATTGGATCAATATTTTAGCAGTCCATGAAAGCTAAGAGTTATCTGCTCATATTATGGATATTTAAGTGGAGTATTGCTACATCTGACACTTGCATTCTTTATGAAGATGGTGAAAACTCGCTATGAAGATTAAAACATACATTCAGTATTGACAAAGCTCATCGAGATTACACATATCTTGGATAATGGCCTCTTTTGAACGTCCGGTCTACAAAAGTGCCTTGCGCAATATGGACCGACAATTGATTGAAGCATTCTTCACATGACTATGCGATGTTTACAGGAGGACAAGCTTTGATTGCTTGCCATGTGTCATTTCAAGTACACATATTGTTAAATGTTGTATTGATCTTAACTTGACAGAAAATGAACAACATTGAGTGGTTGTCAAGAAATCCTACCCTAATAAGACAGAGAAGTTTTGACTTAATCTATGAGTCATGATCATTGCATATCTAGGGAGAGTCTCACTATGCTTCAGTGAACTAAAGCCTTGCAGTAAGTCATTCCATTTATCAAGGTTTTACTTGAATTTGTCTTGATAAAAAAGAGCTTAAATTTATAACCCTTAAAAAGGTTGGGTATACAACATTGGTGTGTAAAGATGAAACAAATGAAGTTAAAGTGTTCAAGAAATTCTACAACATTATTTCATGTATTTGATATTAATTGAAGGGTTTTTAAAGCAAGTGGAATAAAAGATGGTGATGGAAAAATCTTAAAGCTTTTTGAAGCTCCCATAACTGTCATAATCGTTGATGCCAGAATACCAAAAGCTTTCCCTAAGGAAAAAGCTACAGTATGGAATTTCAAGGAGCCACAAAAGAGAAAGAGTGATTATATAAATGCAGGCCGAAGATGAAGAGAGGAAACATTAGTGAAGACTGGAATAACGATGAAGGTGGTGAGGAGTCGATGGCTAACATAAGGAGGGACAATGTGAAGAAGGGTGTGATCTCAGTAGCCGAAACGGAAGCTGACGACGAAGAAGGAATCAAAGGACAACGCTGCTATGAGAAAGGCGGACGAAGGCATAGAAGAAGGTGAAATCAACGTGCTGAAGAAAGTCGATGGTGATGACATAATGGGTGTGCTTAGACTATGAGAAGAAGACCAATGCACTCTGCTGCAACAACGTGGATGGGTGAGGACAGAGAATCGATAACGATTGTCAAGAGTGATGAAGGAACGAGAAGAGTACTGGGAACAACGGCGAGCTCTATGGAAGGCACGGATCATGAGGGTGGCATCGGTTGAAGCTGACAGCGAAGGACAAGCTAACATCAGAAGACAATGCTAAAGTCGGTGCTTTGCATACGAAGGCGGAGGAGTCTGAAGATGGATGAGGAAGAGAGTTGAAGGTGACGACAAGGAGGAATGCTAGCCTGTAGTGAATGAGGAGCATTGTATTCATCTCTACCCCATGAAAGAACGTCTGAAGCAGAGAACGGCAAAGGAAAAGTTGAAGACAACGAATGAAAAACTGGAGAACATCAGCTCTACGGAAGGGTGGTTGCTCTGTGCCATATCTGCACCTTATGAGATCACTGCAAAACCCTGCCTTTCGACATCAATTCGTTGAGCAGAGAGGATCTGTTTAACTGGATTGCCTACTATCGAATAGTTAAGGACAAGTTCATCTATGAGTTGTACGTATTCTTCACCAATTGTACGAAATGAAATCTTACTCAAGGAAAAATTGCGTTCACTAATGAAGCATAATTATCATGATTAAGAGCTTGATCATCGTTGCCATATCGGAGTTGCTGAAGGGAAAAGGGAAGACTGTGAGGGCTAGTTGTTGTTTGTACATCTTTACTTGCCGGACAAACCACTTATTGTTGAGTTTATTTTATGGAATGCAATTTGTGTAGACGATTCTAAATTCTGACTTGTTTTAGACCTTAAGGAGTTATCTCCACAACAACTAAAAATGTGGAATATAGCTCTTTAAGAAACTTGACAGCTCAAAAGAAGAGAATGAGTTATTAAATTTCTCTACCTTCTTTGCTCTCCAATCATCATCTACAACACTCATAATATTTTCTTCATCTATGTATACATCAATTACGCTTCATTCATGAATATCCATGACAATTTACTCACTCGTGACTAAACTTTGAAGATCTCCTGAGAATAGAAACATTAAACTCATTCTAAACTATTCTTTGAGTACTCTTCTTATCTTTTGCTCCCATCTCAAAGCATCCCTGCGGCGAGCAACTTTCATGAACCCCCCCGAATTTCGTGCAACACTGTATCTCTAGCAATACATGTTCCTTGACTGGGTGCGGTGGTTTCCGTAGTCCTTCCACCTTGTCACTTTGGAGCCATTGTTTGCAAGTGGATTCGAGAGATAAAGAAGGAGGAATGAATTCGAGATAGGAGAGTGTAAGAGAAGATGGCTTAGTCGAAGACCGACATAGAGGGAAATTGAGCTATCTCTCTCCCTCGCGGCCTCTCGGGGTAACTTCTCTCTCTCTCTCTCTCAAGTTCCTTCTCGCAGCCTTTTGGAGGGTATCCTTCTACCTCCCTCTCTCTACCTCTCTCTTGCAGCCTCTTAGGGTCTCCTTATGCTTCTCTAAATGCTCCCCATGTCTCATATTTATAGCTAAACAAGAAAAGAAGAGTTGTGGCTGAGAAGAAGAGCTCTTTGTGGAGGGGATCTTAGAAAAATCAGGAATATGATGCTTAAATCACAAATCTGATAGTTCCGTTGGCTCTGTAGTAAGGGGTAAAACTCCAAGTCACTTGGTTAGAAATCTTCCAGATCACTCCTTCTTCTTCTCCCTGTTTGAAGTGCTACTCATTCTTTTTTTTTCATTAAATCTTCAAAACTGCCTGAAAAAGCCACTTGCTTTTCTTACATGACATCTTGTTCCAAAAATTTTCATATCTTTTTAGGATATTTATAATAAATAATATCTACAATATGCTAGTTTTTCCCAAAAATATAATATTTTTGGACCATCCATACTATACACATTAACCTTAGTGAATTAATATGGCTCATAACTCTCGTTCACATTGTAACTTTCGTAATGGGTGGCTACGGTCCTTGTCAATCCGAATAAAAATATTGGGTTACAACTCTCGATTTTTAAAATAAATATTTTAATTAAATAAAAATTATTAGTTATTAATGTTAGTTAGTCTTTTTTAAACTTTAGTTAGTAACTTTACTAACTTATTAATTGACTAATTAACTTTTGAACTAACGAACTAACTTTTGATTGTATGAAAGTATTACATTCTCTTGCCCTTAGAAAAATCGAGATGTCCTCATCTCGAGAGAAACTGTGGGTATTGTTGATGAAGAGCATTCTCATCTATCCATGTAGCATCTTCTTTAGTATAATCTTTCACTAGACAATGTATTTTTTAAGGGTTCTACTCCTCAATTTTCTCTCCCTTACATTGATTACTTTGTCGGATTGTAGCTCAAGGGCTCCTTGGTTAGGTATTACAACTTGTTGATCATCAAGGATATGGTTTGGGTTAGCTACATATGCTTTCAATAAGCTAACATGAAATACATTGTGGATTTTTATATTCTCAGGGATTATCTTGTAAGCGCTTGGTCATAAGCACTTGAGAACCTTATAGGGTCCACAATATCTTGGACTTAACTTCTTAAATTCTCCTAAAGATAGAGAACTCTTCTTTGGATGGACACGGATGAAGACCATGTCTCCCTCTTTGAAGATTCGTTCTTGCCTTTTTAAATCAACATACTCTTTTTATCAGTCCTTGGCACGTTGAATATCCTATCTAATAATCTTGATTTGATTGTCCATTTCTTCTAACATTTTTCTTGACGCTTCTACCCTTAGAGTAGGATCGGAAAAATTTAATGGCATACGGCAATCTTGACCATATAGTGTCTGAAATGGAGTCATCTGAATACTTCCATAATAGGAGGCATTATAAGCAAATTCCACTAAGGATAGATACTGAATCCACCTTTTAGGTTCCTTGCTGCAATATGCACACAAAATCTCCTCAATTACTTGATTAACTTGTTCTGTCTATCCATCAGTTTGTGGATGATAAACAGTACTGAAACAAAGTTGGATCCCAATGGCTTCAAATAAACTCTTCCAGAAATGTGATGTGAAAAGAGAATCACGATCACTGATGATCCTTTTAGGTAATCCATGTAACCTAAAAATCTATTTTACAAAAATTATTGCAATATCTGAAGCTTTGTAATTGGTTTTTGTTAGAATAAGATGAGTGACCTTTATTAGCATGCCTACTATTACCATTATTGAGTTATATCCTCCTCGCACAGAAGGTAATCCGACTACAAAGTCCATACTAATAAACTCCCATTTCATCTGGGGAATGTCAAGTGGCTGGAGTTTTCCTGGTAACTTGACACATTCAAATTTTACCCTTTTGGCAATTTAGACATTCGGTGACATACTTAAGTACATCGCCCTTGATTTTTTGCCAATAATAGCTTTTCCTAACAGCATTAAGAGTTTTTGCATATCCGGGTGTCCTGAAAAAGGAGAATCATGTGCTTCCCAAAGTATCCTTCTCTTGAGAGTCTGACTCAAAGGAATGCATACTCCTCGCATAGTCTCATTCTAAAATAAACAAGTCCTTCATCTTCATCTGTAGAGAATTCTTGATACTTAGTCTTGAGTTTGGGATCTTGTTCCTTATTCTGAACGTCCCAAAACAATTGTTGATAGTTTGGCCTTAGTCAATTTGATGATGGGATTAGTTGGCATTCATACCATTACAGCTAGAGCTTCTGCCCTAGATGGTTCTTCAGCGATAAGAGCATTAAGGAAGGCTTTACGACTAAGGGCATCTACTACTACATTTTCTTTAGCAAGTGTGAACTTAATTTCAAAGTCATACTCCTACAAAATTTTGATGCACCATTGTTGCCTCATTAAGATCAGGTTGAGTAAAAATCCACTTAAGACTTTTATGATCCGTGACTAAGGAAAAATTATTTCCAAGCAAGTAATGTCTCCATAAATTGAGAGCATAAATCATAGCTAACAACTCCAGGTCGTGAGTAGCATATCTCTTTTCATGGGCTTTCAATTTTAATATAGAGTAAGCTACCGGATGGCCTTTATGCATATTAGTACGCATCCCAATGTAAGAGAGCTGGCATATGTGATAACTTCAAATTCATTGCTTAAGTCAGGTAGCCTTAAAATAGGAGCTATTCTTTAGTTTCTCAAAGCTAGATTGTTCAATTGGTGCCCAGATAATGGCAACTTGCTTTTTTGAGTAGGTTTGTAAGAGGTGCTACAATTTGAGCATAGTTTCTGATGAATATCCTATACCATCTTGTTAGACTTAGAAATCTTCTCACTTCCTGGATAGTAGTTGGGGGTGGCCAATTTTGAACATTTTTTACCTTGGCACGATCTACTAATATAACTTCACCAGAGATAATGAATCTCAAGTACTCAATCTTCCTTTTGAAGAAGGCACACTTCTTTTTCTTGGCATACAACTTATGTATTCTCATTGTCTCTAGGATAATGCAAAGATGTGGTTCATGATCTTCTTCCTCCTTAGAACAAGTTAGGACGTCATCAAAGAATACAAGAACAAAGTCATTCTAGATGAGGTCTAAAAATGTCCTGTATTAACCTATTGAAGGTAGTTGGGGCATTTGTCAACCTAAATGACATCATGATGAATTCAAAATGACTGTATCTTGTGTTGAAGGCGGTCTTTGGAATATCTTCCTTCTTGACTCTAATATGATAATATCAATATTAGAAAAGATCCTTGCTTCTTGTAGATGATCAAGAAGCTCCTCTATCCTCGGGATTGGGTACTTATTCTTTATTGTTACCTAGTTTAGCCCTCGGTAGTCAATACAAAGATGAAGAGTTCCATCTTTCTTCTTTTGGAATAATATTGGGACTCCCCATAGTGAGCTACTTGGCCGAATATACCCTTGTTCTAGTAGTTGTTTGAGTTGCTCTTTTAGTTCGATGGCTTTAGGAATAGTCATCTTGTAAGGTCTTTTTGCAACTGGAGTAGCTCTTGGAACAAGTTTGATCTCATGATCAACTTCTCTTTCTGGAGGTAACTCAGCTAGCTCTTCACGAAATATATTGGTGTACTCTTTTAACTAGGATGGTTCTTCTTCTTTTTAACCATCTTGATTTACCTTGTTAAGCTTGATCAAGTAAATAGGTAATCATTTCTTCAAGCCTTTCACAATTCGAGAAGCTTTTGCTAATTGAACTTTAGGTTTTCTTGTTTCACCTTGTGTAGTTGCTATTTCACCGTTCAAATGCTGAAATGTGACTTCACCTTTTCCAAAATGGATATGAGCATCATTGGGAATCAACCAATCCATTCCTAGTAAACATTCATAAGCTCCTAAGTTCATTACTTTGAACCTCATACTTGAAAGGTTTTCTCCTAGGTTAAACTCTACCTTGGTAGTTTGTTGTGTAGAAAGTACTTCCTTTCCATTTGCTAATTCCACAAGCAGTTTTAATGCATTTACTCTATCTATTCCTACATTCTTGGCACACTTGGGTGAAATAAATGAGTGTGTACTTCCATAGTCAATCAAAACTTTAAATGATTTACCTCAATGACTAGCTGGTGTCTGTATTATTGAATATTGATGATTTGGACCTTTCATGTGGAATGCAGCATGAACAATTACTATTTCAATATCTTCTTTCATAGTAGAATCTTCCTTCCTATTAGTCTCCTATAGGATAATATTTGACGTTCTTCCTCTTACCATAGCTACTTGACCATGACCTTGGGTAGCTCTGCCTTGACCTAGAAGTTGGCCTTGGCAATGGTTTCCACCAAGCTTTGGACAATCTCTCCTAAAATGTATTGGCTCATTACAGTGAAAGCACCTAATACCATCCCTATTTCCCTAGGTAGGAACAAAATTTCCAATTGCATTGGATTTTTCATTTTTCTTCAGACCTTGGTAAAATTGGCCTTGGGTTCTTTTTGCTTGATCTTTAAATCCTCGTTTGCTCTGGTTATTGTAGCTCCAGAACTTACTATTGTCAGGCTTTGATTATACTTCTCGCACAATATGAGCAGCTCAAATCAAAGCATTTTGGAGGTCTATTGGATGCATTGATTCCAAACGAGTGTTTAGAGGAGAATTTAGTCCATTGCAGACTTGGACACTTGTCGAGCAGTATCCATGGAGGGTGCATATTTAATAAGTGAAACAAACTTGGAGTAATATGCTTCCAGGGTCAATCCCATTTGTTTCAAATTAAATAACTCATTCATCTTTTGGGTGCGATAAGCTGGAGGCAACTATCTTCCTCTTACAGAGTCTTTCAACAAATCCCAAGTAATAGTATTTTTAGGGACACCTTGATCTCGGCACCACTGTTTCCACTAGAGTCAAGCTTTGCCAATTAATTTTACCTTAGCTATCATGGCTTGGTTGGCTGGGACACTCCCAACAGTAGTAAAATAATCTTCCATGGATTCGATCCAAATTTTTGGATCGGCTTCCACATTCTCCCCTTTTTCCTTAAATTTTAGAGGTTTGACTTACTTCAAAAGATTCATTTTCTCTTGAGCTTTGTTGTTGGGAATTATTGTGGGTGCAAAATTCTTGGAAAATTTCAACAATTTCCAAGAACCAAAAACCTTACGATGTAAGCGGGGTTTCTTTTGTCGTTCAAATGTTTTTATGAGCCTGGCCTGTGGCTCGTCAATACTTGGCCATTCTATGGCTCGTCAGTACCTTGTGTTTAAACTTTACGAAATATATATAGCGTTAATATTAGAGTTTGATACTCAAATTATTTCTTAAACTTACATCGTATTATATACTAATGTGCGCTCTGATACTAACTGTGAGGTGTCTGCCATTCTCAATCCGCAGCACACCTTTTAGTAGTCCATCAGTAGGTTTTCCAAAAATGATACCGCCCACAGCGATCCCTTGGAACATCACAGGATTTGTCACTTAGGCCCTATTGAGTCTGCTTTGCAAGGGGAGAGTTTCGACTGAACCCACTAGGATCGACCTGAATTTCCGGGTTCCTAAAATCAAACGGGTCTCCTAACAGCCAGATAGCGGTAGTAATTCCGAGTTTCCACTTCTACATGATTACTCAAATTGAAGCAAACTTGCCATTGCACTTGGTTAAAAGAGAAAGGGAGATGGAGGGGAGTGATGTACGTCAAACCTCTTGCCCAATGAAACAATCCTTGAATAAAATAAACTTCTTTATTATATTGGAAGCTTATTACAATTTCCATCTTTTCGACCCTGTGGCAGAATTCCACAAGGGTATTCTGCCCACCGAGATTCCACCCTTGTAACTAGTATTTAGGGTTCGAGGATCCCATCCTGGGTCACAAAGGGGCTTGTCAGATTCTAGAAACAATGCAAGATTTATCGCTAGAGCCCCCCGCGGCACCCACATTTCCTATTTCCCGAGACTACCCCTACGGACATACCTTTCGCTAATGGAGTTGATCTAAGCCTCACAAAGTGATAACCATGATCCCCTTGGAGTAGGGTCCCGCAGCTAACTTAGGGGTAGCCTAGAGTGATCCTTCCTTTTATCCTATTTGTTAATATTTTCAATCAGAGATCTAGATTCTAGCAAACACAAGCAATCTTTTCAAATGTATATCAAATGATACAATGACAATCACACCATCGTGCAACTCACAGCTTCCATATAGCCAAGGTAGACCTTATCCCAAGGTAACCTTACATTCTAATGAGGATTCACCTCCCCATAAAGAAGTGTTGAGTACATCTCTTATAACATGTTAAGCAAGGCACATGAATTTCCTGTTTGGGATATCTTACCCAACATAAGAAAATTTTCTTAAAGAATTATATTATGCTAATAACCTAATGAGATGACTTACAGATCCTTTAAATAGTTTTACTTTTTAAGCGTTAGTTATCACTTAACCTTGTCGCGTTTAACAATAATTATATAAAGATATTTTACTAATCTTGAGTGCGCATAAAGTCATATGTGCAATAACCTCTTGCAACTATTTGCATCATGATTTCACGATTTAGAATCTCAATTAATCTAACTACAAATCATAACGATTAATTGTTTATGTGTGTACTTATATGCTTTCTAGATGAAACTATCAATTCGTGTAAGTGTAAAATATAAAAGCTTATATTTTATGTAATTATTTTATTATGGTGAAATAATAACCTAGTAATGAATAACCTGGTTTGGCACGATGACATTGGGAATTTTGTCTTTGCTTGCACTTGTGTTTGCCACACCCGATGTTCCATTGGTAGTGGCAACTCCGGCAACTTCGGCCACTCTCGTATCTCTGGCAATACCCATTCCTTGACTGATTGTGGTGGTTCCCATGGTCCTTCAACCTTGTTGCTTTGGAGCCATTGTTTGCAAGTGGATTCAAGAGATAAAGAAGGAGGAATGAATTCAAGATAGGAGAGAGTAAATAAGATGGCTTAGTCAAAGACCGAGATAGGAAAAAATTGAGCTAACTCTCTCCCTCATGGCCTCTCAGGGTAACTTATCTCTCTCTCTCTCTCAAGTCACAAATCTGTTGCTCAATTCACAAATCTGATAGTTTTGTTGGCTTCGAAAGGGGGATAAAACTCCAAGACACTTAATTAGAAATCTTCTAGATCACTCCTTCTTCTTCTTCCTATTTAAAGTACTGTTTTTTGCCTATAAAGTGCGTTTGCGACGCATAAGATTTTGCCAATCATTCTTTTTTTTCATTAAATCTTCAAAACTGGCTGAAAAAGCCACTTACTTTTCTTACATGACATCCTACTCCAAAAATTTCCATATCTTTTTAGGATATTTACAATAAATAATATCTAAAATATGCTAGTTTTGCCCAAAAATCTAATATTCGACCATCCATACTATACACATTAACCTTAGTGACTAATATGGCTCATAACGCTCGTTCACATTGTAACTTCCATGATAGGTGGCTACGGTCCTTGTCAATCCAAATAAAAATATCGGGTTACGACTCTTGTTTTTTTTATATTTTTAATTAAATAAAAAATATTAGTCATTAACATTAGTTAGTTTTTTTAAAACTTTAGTTAGTAACTTTACTAACTTATTAATTGACTAACTAATTTTCGAACTAACCAATTAACTTTTAATTGCGTGGAAGTATTACACTCTATAAGGCCCTAGTGAGCAACTCAAACATGCAAAGGGATGTACTGGCAAGAGTCTTTGAGGAGGCCATATGGGTAGATAACTTGCTCAAGGAGAGAAGCTCTCCGGTTACATATCAAGATAGCAATGCATTTAGGAATGTTGAGAGAGCTGCAACAACTAACAAGTAGGCAGTCTCTAGTGAACAAGAAAACTGAAAGAGTGTTGACCAGACCAGACCTAAAATCGGAGTTGGCCACATTGCAAGACTCAATACAAAGGCTAGTATGATCTCACGTGCAATGTCTGTACTATGGATGGAACCACTTGCCTTCTAAATGTCTTGATCCTGGATGAAGGCCTTATGTCAATTGTGGAAGATTCGGGCATGACACCATGCATTGTCAATTGTCAAGAAAGTTGCCTTACCAACAACAATTGGCGAGACAACAAATTAACAGTAGAGTGGTGACTCCCTGAGCTATGACTGAATATTTTGAGTAGCTCATAGACATGATTAGGTGGTAGCGGCATGATGATTTCTATGATTGTAAACAACAACACCTCTCTTACTACACGAGAAAAAGGATGAGTAAGAGAATTGTGGCTACAACAATAGGAATAGGAGAAAAGTTAAGGATACCAAGCATTACAAACAACTTAAACCCTACATCCTATCATAATCATAACATGTTAAATGTTCAAGCATGGTGTACCAAGTGTAATAATTCAGGCCATTTGTTGGCTAATTATGGCCTCAATCAACACTAGTGCAGAATCTACAAAACTTCAACCCATACTACTAAGGTCTATTGATACAATATCTACAATCCAATGGCACGACAAGGAGGATGGCAAGGCATGGGAGGAAATTCACCTGCCAACTAGAGCACCCTTGGACTATCAATGGCACATGGACCAGCAATCACTTATACTCAGCAAGATTTATCTATCTCTCGACTTGGGACAAGGAGGCCAAGGATGGGGTTAGGGTGGTTTTCATTGCCCCTCTCAAAGGTAGCAATGCTTTTTCTACATACAAGAAGGGCATTGGTTAGGTGAAATATCCTAATGCCCATGCTTATGATGCTTAGAAACTGAAGGGACAGTGTAAAGGATCCATGCCTTGAATGAGTACCATGAAAATAGAAGATATTCCGAAGCCAACAATGCATGTGGGGACCTGCTCTAGTAAAAAGCTTAAAGTGGCATCTGACAACTCTACACGTCCATCATGGGTGGAATAGGAGGCAATCCATTATCAAGTGGGTAGATGGTCCATAATAGAGTTGGCAGTGATGTAAGATCTATAGCCCCTTTTCTATTCTAGACACCAACCCACATATTTGAAGGCTTCAGATAAAAAATTTAGCAGCATAGTTGATTGGATCCAATCCAGTGCAATTTGAGGTGGGCATGGCGTATCCGCCCTTCTGCATAACTATTCTATTGAGTCATTTGCTGAATCTGGATCTAGTATTTATTAAGGACCAAATCTTAAGAATGATTCAACTTGAATAGTCTGTACAACCTGTGCATGTGGTTGTAGCTATGATAATGGAATTTATCTCAAAAGAAACTCAAAAGCAATAGGAGCCTGTTGCCCTAGGTCCCTTATGTGATCCGACCATTTCAATCATTTCTATTTGATGTGGCAGCAACAGAGTGATTAATGATGTCCTCCTAGATAGTGGATCAAGAGGAGTCAATATCATTATGGTGGTGATAAGTATAGCTTCTGGGCTAATGGATTGGAAGCCAATCCCATTTCTAGTCCACATGGCTAATCAACAATGAGTGTGGCCACTAGGGATTCTTCCCTTTATGTGAAGTGATCACTATCGATACCCTTCTTGGTTTCATTATTGGTGCTCAACATGAAGCAAGCAAGAGAAGATTATCACCTCTTACTAAGAAGGCCTTGGTTATAGCAAGCTAGGGTTAGCCATAATTAGCATCAAGATCGGTTGACCATCCACCACTATGGTCATCACAAGGTTTGTTTCTCATCACATAAGATTTCTTACTCACCAACAACATTCAAGCCTGTGGTAGTAGCAGAGGTAGTCAATATGGTGGAGGGACTAGATGATGATGAGGAAGTCACTTTCTTGGTGGCTAACACCGATATAGAGTCTTTTTATCTGGGGGATGTTCTTTAGATCACTTAGCAATATCTCAGTTCACCACTAGTGGTTCCTTTTAGATGATATTTTGAAGGCAGAAGAAGTGGCACTAGGGTAAGAACTAGTGGAAGCAGTTGTGTAGGATTCAATAGAAGATGATGTTGAAGCTACAATAATTGCAAATTTGTATGTGGAAAAAGTGTTGATGTCCAAATACAAGAAGTGATAAGAGTCTCTAAGGATGAACCTGCTATAGTCTATCCAGGTCCAAAAATGATACTAAGCATGTTAAAATTAGTGCCCACTTGGCTCCAAAGTTCCATGAGTAGCTAATCTACTTGTTAAATAAATTTAAAGATGTCTTTGCCTAGGATTGTTCCAATATGAAAGGCTTAGATTCTCCTTTTTATGAACATCGAATTCCACTTAAACTAGATGCAGTTTCAATTGGTATATAAAGTTACAGGATGAATTTCCATATGGAAAAGTTGGTGAAGGGAGAATTAGATAGATTGTTGCTCTAGTGGATCTAATAGAATGAATTTTATGAAAGCTGAGAAGAATCGAAGCTTTCTTGGAAGTGAGCTATGGGTGGAGAGCAAGAGCAAGAAGAGAGAGACACAAATGGGAACTCCAACAACCACAGTGTGTGGCCAGGCCTTCCACTACAAGGAATTGGGCAATTAGCAACGCCGATTAGCGATGGCGGATATCGGCGTCGCTATTGGTGTCGCTATTTGTGTCGCTATTTGCATCGCATTTGAGACGCAAATAACAACGCAAATAGCGACGCCGCAGGAAAAAAAATGCGGCCGAAACCCGAGCGCCGTTTTCATTTCTTTTGCTTCGACTTTTGAGAGCGAGAGCGAGGGAGAGAGCGAAGGCTTTGTGAGAGAAGAAGAGGAAGAAGACTTGCTGCCGCCGCCACCGCCGTTGTTCGTGAAGGAGAGGAGGAGCCCTCATTGCAAAGAGAAGCCGCCCCACGCTCGCCATATCTCATTGGTGAGTCTCCCTCTCTCTTTCTTTTGCTTGTTGAAGGTTTAAATCATTCTCTTTTGCTTGTTTAGGAGAGGAAATGAAAGAGAAGGAGAGGGAGAGGGAGAGAGAGGGAGAGGGAGAGGGAGAGGGAGAGGGAGAGGGAGAGGGAGAGGGAGAGGGAGAGAAAGAGAAAGAGAGGGAGAGTGCATTCTCTCTCTCTCTCTCTCCCTTTTGCTTGTTTAATGTTTAAAACACTTTCTTTTTTGCTTGTTTAGGAGAGGAAACAAGAGAGTAAGAGAGAAAGAGAGGGAGAGGGAGAGGGAGAGGGAGAGAAAGAGAAAGAGAAAGAGAGGGAGAGGGAGAGGGAGGGGGAGGAAATGAGAGAGAGAGAGAGAGAGAAAGAGAAAGAGAGGGAGAAGGAGGGAGAGTGCATTCTCTCTCTCCCTCTCCCTTTTGCTTATTTAATGTTTAAATCACTTTATTTTTTGCTTGTTTAGGAGAGGAAATGAGAGAGAAAGAGAGCGAGAGGGAGAGGGAGGGGAAGGAAATGAGAAAGGGATAGAAAGAGAAAGAGAGGGAGAGTGCATTGTATCTCTCCCTCTCCCTTTTGCTTGGAGGATGTTTAAATCACTTTTTTTTTGCTTGTTTAGGAAATGAGAGAGAAAGAGAGATAGAGAGGGAGAGGGAGAAAAAGAGAAAGAGAGGGAGAGGGAGAGGGAGGGGAAGGAAATGAGAGAGGGAGAGAAAGAGAACGAGAGGGAGAGGGAGAGGGTGAGAGAGAGTATGTGCATTCACTCTCTCACGATGGGTTTGGTTGTTTGTTGTTTGAATCACTTTCTTTTTTGCTTGTTTAGGAGAGAGGGAGAGGGAGGGGAAGGAAATGAGAGAGTAAGAGAGAAAGAGAGGGAGAGGGAGAGGGAGGGGGAGGAAATGAGAGAGGGAGAGAAAGAGAAAGAGAGGGAAAAGGAGGGAGAGTGCATTCTCTCTCTCTCTCTCTCCCTTTTGCTTGTTTAATGTTTAAATCACTTTATTTTTTGCTTGTTTAGGAGAGAAAATGAGAGAGAAAGAGAGCGAGAGGGAGAGGGAGGGGAAGGAAATGAGAGAGGGATAGAAAGAGAAAGAGAGGGAGAGTGCATTGTATCTCTCCCTCTCCCTTTTGCTTGGAGGATGTTTAAATCACTTTATTTTTTGCTTGTTTAGGAAATGAGAGAGAAAGAGAGATAGAGAGGGAGAGGGAGAAAAAGAGAAAGAGAGGGAGAGGGAGAGGGAGGGGAAGGAAATGGGAGAGGGAGAGAATGAGAATGAGAGGGAGAGGGAGAGGGTGAGAGAAAGAGAGAAAGAGAGGGAGAGGGAGAGAGAGGGAGAGAAAGAGAGGGAGAGGGAGGGGAAGGAAATTTAAGATAATAGACTTATTGATAATGGTATGCAATGTGCTTTGCCATGGGCCACGTACATTGGTAACTCTTTAAGATGGCTTAAAAATGGTCAATTCCTTCGTAATGTCCAAGTAGGGGATCTAATTGTGATATGCATAATTCATTGTTTTTGTATTAACTTTATAGGCATACCAAATTAGAAATCATGTCAACTAGTCAACGGAAGGACTAAAAGAAAATGATACCCTAGCTAATGATCATTAAGGTACTTCATCAAAATGAACCCAAAAGTATTGTTATAGAAGAAGAAACCCTTAAATTGAGTATAGGATAATTTCTCTCAGGTCTTATGACTATGAGTAGAAATGATTGAAATAAATTTTATTACTATAGCTATTAAATTTCATAGATGGCGTGCATTAATTTTAAGATGGATTACTTATACTCAAAGCCGAGATATAACAAATAATTATCTACCGGGACAAACAAATCCTTGAGCATGATACAAGGCCGAGATATAACATCGGAAAATCTCTCAACTACTATATACAATGCAAGATTTATGGTCAACTTGCAACTTGATGTACATCTCAATAAAGCTATCCATTTAAGCCTCGTTTGCTGTAATGTAGATAAGATGGAAAACGAAGAAGGTCTTATTGTTCAAGACCGCGAGACGTATCTTAATCAGCGTGTCCCATGTCCTTACTCTCAATGCAAGTTGTTAACTTTGTTTATCTTAATGATGATAAACATGTAAAGGTAATATGAAATATGCTAAACTTTAAGATAGATATTAATTGCAAATAGTCCATTGATGATAAAAATATAGTCTATTGTAAGAACAATAATGAACTAAAACTCTTTTTTCTATAAATGTGTGATAGTTTTCGAAGGATTGCTATACATCTGAGCATGTTTGGTACATCAGAGCAAAGCTCTTGAAGTATATAATGGTCAATTGTATACAACCAACAACAGATATTGGTGGGGATTTGCACCATGAAGGAGATGCGGTGCCTATAACCACGGAAGGCAAATCCACAGCTTCAACACCTTCTATACCCAAGACATCAAAGAAAGGCAAAAGGACTCCTAGAAAGGATAGTTCTCCAAAAATGAAATAGCTTTGCCATATCGCCTTGTAAGCCTTCATATATAGAAATTTGCCCTTCAGCCCTTGTATATCTCATAGAGATGGCAGATAGACATCTGCTACAAAATTTGTACATATATTTTATATTGATAGTAAAGATATCTTTTCTTGAATGTCCTTGCAGTGTATATTATTTTCTCTCATTTTCGATATCTGCAAAAAATGAATTACAAATGTTTGTTAGTTAGAAAGTGAGATCTTGATATACATCTAAGTAGATATAATATGATGTGAAAACTTACTCGTTTCTTGTCAAGTTGGAATACAAAGGAGCATGGTAGTTCAATGTCTTCATTTTGTAAATCCATCCTCACTTGATGTAGCGTATATGATTTTCTGATCTTTAAGATTGCAATAATATCCTCGTTGAACCAAATATCAAGATCCACTATAGGATCCTTGCTGAAATCATTAAGATTCTGGTCTAAAGCAACTAGACTACTACCAACAAAATGCCATCGACTATAGTAAAAGCTAAGGATAAAATTTTGAGTAGCAATCATATATTTACAAGCTATAGAGTCTTGATCTATCTTACATATAATTTTTCCTTCTGTCCTTGTATCCCATCCTTCATCAACAAATTGTATGATATGATCATATGTTAGTCTCTTCAAAACTGAAAGCATGGTTTTTGTTATTCTTATCTCCATATTAGAGAAGAAATCAATAAATATATTAATAGGCATAAATAAAGTAACTTTGCTTAGCCTACTTGAGATATTAGATTTTAGTGCTTTCTGGATCTCAGAAAATATCTTACATCTATAGCCCTCACTAGTAGCTGGACTTGGCAAAAGCCACTCAAAGCTTGAAAAATCTGGCAAAGGAAGGAGTTTTATTGATCCCCATTGGCAACGCCGCATAGGAATAACATAAGAATGGTCATAAAAGAATATTCCATTCTCTGCAAGCTCTATCTTCTTTCTGCCTCTATACATTTCTTCTCCAATTGAACCATGTATAACATCAATAATAGATTCCACTAGTTGCCATTCCTCAAGATTAGAGGGATAGACATCTACAAGACAAACAAATATTATAATGGAAAAACCTCAACCATGTTTAAGAAAGGAAAAACTTTAAGAATCAAATTCTTACAATTTGGTCTATGCATTGGAAGCTTTGAAGATCCAGGTTTCAAACACAGCTCTCTATGCATGAACACATGTTGCACTAGTACCTCTTTGATGCTATTCTTATTTGCTCCAAGCTTAAAATCTCAGATTCTACCCTTCCAAGCAGAGATAAACGAGTTCTCATGTCTTTGCCTTTTTCCACGTTTTGCTTGTTGCATGGTGATCCAACTACCTTTGCTAATGATAGTAGGAATCCATCTTCCATCAATTTGGAATGAGTTAAACACTAATATGGATGTGATTTGGGAGCTTGGACGCCTTGTTGAAGGTCGAATTTCTGTATCAATGGTAGAAGAGAGAGATACATGCACAAAGAGAGAGAGAGAGAGAGAGAGAGAGAGAGAGAGAGAGAGAGGACTAGGCTACCATAACAGAGGGAAAAACAATAGAGGAATAAAAGAAAGGAGGGAAAAAACTGAGCGCCATGCTTTTCACCAATTTGAATTTTGATTACATCAGTCATTATCATTAATCTAGAAACATCATTAATTAAAAGTAGCCGAGACTCTATGCCATTAATGCAAAAGATGTCATAATCACGAATATAAGAGACTAAAAATACATAATAAAAATACAAATTCATAATATTATCATATTTATATATTTTTGTAAAATGATTTTTAAATTTTTTAAAAATAGAAGTTCCGTTACGGAGGCTTTGCTCTTATTGGTCTAGAGCACTCTCTCTCCACATCCTAAAAGGCATTTTTGAGACCTCAAAACTCCCCTAATTCGGACCAGGCAAACACGTCGACATACTCTCGTAGAAGAGCAACAAGTTTAGCCTCCTCTTCCTTGGTCAAGTCATGAGCAATAAACACAGGTCGAGGCTTCTCGCCTTCCCTTGCCAAGTTGACTTCCTTGACCTTGGCGAGTCCCTCAATTGGCTCACTGGTTTGCCCTTGTCTCTTTGCTCCTAGCAGAATCACCACTCTATCACCCTTCTTAAACTTCGTGAAGCATTTGGAGAGATCTTGCGGCTTCTTTTGCCTCTCTGCTTTTGAATCCTTAGTTCACTTCATGGCCTCCTCCTTTAACTGTCTGCACCTTAGGTGGACTAGCAAGTCCCCTTTGGTGGGTCTGACCTTAGAGTTGGGGTATTTTGGGATCACTCTCCGTACTGACTTCTGACTCTGAGTTAAACTCACATCCCCCACTTGAGGAAGGAGTTTTGCCAGGGGGTCATAATTCAGTAGGTGTATCCGTCTTAAGCACTGGAACTACCAATGGTTGTGCCACTCCTACCTATTCGTAATCCATGGCTCCTATGTGCTCCAACTAGGATCTATCGCACTCCATCCACATGACTCCTCTTTCATTCCAGCCTGCCCTTTCCCTTCTAGGCCTAGAGTTTGCTTGATCTATTCGATCACTCTCCCTTCAGTGTCATATTCTATCGTGTCTAACTCTTCTTCACTCTTGTCTCCAATAGAGCAGCAGTCCTCGTACTCCTCATCATCAGAGTCTTGCCCCTTTGAGTGCTCTTCATCCCCCAGGCATTCCTCTCCAATCTCATTTTTGTCAGTAAATAAAGCCCAATTGTATAATAGGTTCAGATCGTGAATTTTGGTCCATTTCCACTCAGGCTTAACCAAAAGATCACTTAGGGATTTTAGATTGGTAGCCATGTTGCCCTTCAGTTTATCGGTCAGGTACCCTATGATTTCCTGAAGCTTGAGCTTGTTGGTGGGGATATGGAATGAGACTAGTTTCCCTGGGTTACGTGAGATTTCTGCCATCATGTAGAGTGGGACGATGGGCTCCCTTGGTGGCATGCTTGGGGATTTAGTAGATTTCCTATATAGCTCTTCCTCATCTAAGAATGATAGGTCAATGGTTGCCAAGACGTGCATCCAATCCTGCTCATCCTCAGGGCAAGGGATGTACTTGGTCAATGACCCATAGGGTTTGCTTACTTCTGCATCATCTTTTAGCATGGTTGAGATAGCATCAAGGTCAGCTAGGGTAGTCTTCCAGGTATCCATCTCAACCCTTACCACTTCTGTTTTATTCCCCAAGAAGATGAAATTGTTACCCCAATCTTCAATAACTCGAGCATTCCTCATCCAGGGTCGGCCTAGCAGTATGTCGTAGTCCACTCCCTTCATGACAATGAAGTTCATGGAAAAATGCACCCTTGCGACCTTCACTGGCTAGTTCTTTAGGACCCCGAATGGTCTGACCTTCATTCCATTGGCCAATGTGACATTGAACCTAGCCGTTTTCACGGGTGGGTTTCCCCAGGCCTGTAGAACTACGTAGCTCAAGACACTGACACCAATGCATGCGTCTACGATTCCTCTTTGTGTTACATCCCCCAAGGCTAAGATAGGTAAGAGTGCATGCATCTCAGTGCCTTCCTAGAAAGCATTGGCGTGCAATGACCTTGGAACTGAGTGTAGCGTTAGGCTTGGAATCTGTGTGACCACGTCCTTCTCTTGCAAGTCAGTGGCAATATGCTCTTCTTTTCCCTCCATCCAATACTTTAATTCTTGCCATAAGGAAGGGTGTTGCCGAAGCATATCTCCTAGGCTCACGGTTACTGGAGTGGTTACTAAAGTGGTGAGGAGGTTGCTGGGTGGTTTCCTCCTTGGTCAGCACTCTTTGGCCGTATGTCTTGGTTAGCTTGCTGACATGCTTCTTCCTGGTCTTGCCTCTGTGGCATTTCATGTGGTGTGGGTGCGTTCCCCGATTGAGGTCACGATGGTGAAACAGGTGTATCCACACTAGAGAGTGTTACCTTTCAGGGATGCAGATAGAGAGCAACACAGAGTGAGGCTACATACTTCCTCTCTCCATTCATCTCATTATATCTTCAACACACACTTTAGTGCATATACAACCTAAGGTCATAAAGACCATTCACACCAGAAGTAGAACCGACTTATTTAATGTACCTAACTGATCTAGCCAAACTAGCTGTGTCCAGCTCATGTCGGTCAAACACACATGAAGGAGCTTGATATTCTAACACTCCCCCTCAAGCTCAAGACAACATCTGTACTCCAAGCAGCTGTCTAAAACCATAGAACTTATCTTTACCCAAGGACTTGGTAAAGATATCCGCAACCTATTCATCTGTCTTTACATGCATAAGATCAACTCGTCCTGCAAGAACCATCTCTTTGATGAAATGGTAGTGTACCTCTATGTGTTTCGTCCTGGCATGATAGACTGGATTCATAGCCAGGAGTACACTACTCAAATTATCACATAGTAACTTCACTAGAGCATCTACCTGTATGTCCAAATCAGCCATAAGCTTGAGCAGCCATGAAATCTTGCATGCTACCAATGCAGCACCCCTATACTCTGCCTCAATACTCGACAAAGCAACCATAGGTTGCTTCTTGCTGCTCCAGCTAATCATGCCGCTACCAAATCCAAATGCATATCCACTCGTAGATCTACGATCATATGAGCAACCTGCCCAATCTGGGGGATTTTATTTTTGCGGGCTTTCATTTTCGTTCTTTTCTAATCAATCTCTTTTTTTCGAGCTTTTTCGTGCAACATATCCATTTTGCATATAAATAGTCTTACTTAAGGAGTACGACACATTGCATTTACATGAACACACATCAAGAAAACAAAACCAACGGAAAACTAGTAAAATATATTCGTGTCAAATAGTTGCAAGGTACACTCTTCCTAAAAACAAATCAAAGATCCCAATGCATGTAATCTCTTAGACAAAATCGGGCATAGTCACATGACGAAGTGTATAATAAACATATATATAAAAGTAGTAACAAAATGAAATGTCTAGAGTCTCTCAAAAAAAAACACACACTCTCTCTCAGCATGGTACCGGTCCACACACTATGGTGGACAAACACTCCCCATAGAGCACATCATCTATTTCTAGACACATGCAATGTCTCATCTCCTCTGCACTGGCCCGTGCCAAACCACCACACCCCGCAAACACATCCAAAACATAGTCGTAGCATTTCGTAAATGTAGCTAGTAACCACCTAACCATATCACCAATCACATATCACCAATCAAGATACAGAATCTTTGCGGCCATGCAAGTAGAAACAATGAAAATACCATACAAGGTAACCTGAGAGCAAAAACATGCAAGACTACTTACCGAAAGAAAAGATGAGACCTCTCTGCTCCACCTTTGACAATGACACCATCAACGTCCATGGGAAAGACACAATCATCCATCATGTAGCTACGATACGCTGGAAACAATCTCTCTGAAATCTTCTCCCTAGCCTCTCTGTCGTAGCAAGGCACAACATGACCAGCACGATGCCAAAGACACACAGTAAGATCAAGTACCTATTCACGAGTGGAAATAGAATAAGTGATCCATGTTTTTATTTAAAGCATGTAACATAAACTTTATTTAGAACATACAACCGTACGTTCAACGTATCCAACTTTGTTATCTTACCGCCTCTCTAGTAACGGGATGTCGATAAGCCTTGGAGTCACACATGAGTGTCCAAGTGTGGTGAAGCACAAACCCCACCCTTGCCGCATCCGTAATAAACTCACCTATATGCTCTGCTAAGCACATAGTGACTAAGAATCCCTAGTCGGCCAAATACTCGCGAGCAAGGTCCATACAACCCATAACTAGACCCTTTGAGAACGTGTTCCACTTGGGAATAGTCATGCCCTCTACAAACAACATTGGCATTATGATATATGAGAAGTGAGTTTGATGTAAACCTTGTGTGATAGAAAGCATAACTTACCCAATGGGATGGGACCTAGAGCATCCACAAGCAAGCTCGTAGGTGTTGAGATGGCAAGCTCAACACATGTGGACATGGATGATGGATCGCCTGGTTAGATGGGTCCACACGTTTACACTTAGCACGTCGGTGGTCATTATGACTCTCACATGGCCACTGACTCATTACTTATTATATTCAGGTTGTTACACCTATTTACAGCTGGCATAGTTATAGCGCCATTCGACTAGTGTAGTCGGTTATGCATTGTTTGACTTAGTAGGCCACTTTCCTTTTATGTTGTATCTTATCTATACTTTGTGTACATTGTAAAGTGTGTGGAAGAAGAAGAAGAAATCAGCAAGAAAACGTTTTGGCCTCCATCTCTCTTCTTGTCTCTTGAGTGAGCTTCTCCTTGTGCATTTTGTGTGTGTTCGGCGCAGCATCTTGAGCAACCCCCTCCACCACGCGATTCTTGACATGGTATCAGAGCCGTGCCATTGAGAGAGGCTGATTTCGAAGGTTGAAGTGAAGGAGAAGAAGCAAGGCTCGAGCAAGCAAGCTACGGGTAAGAATCTCTCCCATTCTTCCACTCCTTCTCTTGGATAGTGCCTATGGAGGCACCGGAAGCAGGGCAGAGCAAAAATCTCAGATTGCAGTGAGATTTGGTGTGCACGAAGAGCGCTGTATATTCTGCAGATAAGCCCTTTAGGGCTTAGCCACAGAGATTTTGGGCATTTGAGGCCGTTTCAGGGCCCGTTTTAGAGCCGCAAGGTTACGGACAGCAGTTTCGGGGTACACTGTGACTTCGACTGTATTGACCGAACGTGGGTGCGCAAGTTACAGATTTCAGATCTGTAAGTTCAAAGGTGTATACCAGTGAGTAAACACAAGGTTTATCTGCAAACTGGTTGCAGATTGCATGTATTGTTGAGCAGACAGTGGAAAAGGCTGTCTGGTGAATTGCTGTGTACTACAGGTCGAGGGTTGCAGAAGATTTGCTTGCTGTTTGGTATTATTATTGTGATAATGGCAGAGAACAGTGGAAGCCCTATCATTGAGAAGCTCGACAAGAACAACTACCCATCATGGAAGTTTCGTGTCACGAACTTCCTTATTGGAAAAGGCCTCTACGAGTTCGTTTCAGGTGAAGAAAAGGAGCCGGAGGTGAGTGATCCTCCAACTGCAGAAGAGACAAAGGCACGAAAGGAATGGAATGCAAAAGACAAGAAGGTCATGTATTGGTTGTCTGCAGTAATTGACAATAACATGCTGGGACACATTAGAAATGCAGAGAATGCATATGCAGCTTGGACCATACTTGAAAGTATGTTTTCTGTAAATACAAAGGCACGAAAGATTCAACTCAAGCAAGAGTTGAATACATTAAAGAAAGGGAAGATGTCTATCAATGAGTATGCACTGAAGGTAAGAAGCATTGCAGATGCATTGGCAGCGATTGATGCAATGCCCGATGATGATGATTTGGTGTCGTCTACCTTGGGTGGACTTAACAATGAAAAGGCTTGGAAGTCTTTTGTAACTTCCGTATATGTCAGAAAGCCATTTCCAGATTTCGATGAATTGGTCTCTCTTATGATCACTGAAGAGATCAACATGCAGAGTGAGACATCTGAAAGAAGTGGTGAACAGGTCCAAGCTTTCTACTCCAGTTCTGGAAGGGGACGTGGCAGGTTCTCTTCAAGAGGCCGTGGTGCAGGACGTGGTAGTGATAACCAGCAAAACAGATTGAATCAGCAATTTGGCGATATGCAGGTTTCAGGAGGTCGTGGTAACTTTAGAGGCAGGGGGAGCTTTAGAGGAAGAGGTGGATGGCAGAATAGAGGTTCTAACAACTCTGGTATTGTGTGCCACTACTGTGGCAAAACAGGTCATATTGCAGCCCAATGTTATGCTAAGAGAGATGATATCCGCAGTGGTAAGTTGCAGCAAGGAAACTATGCATCGTCTTCACGACAGAATGAAGACAAAAATGAACGTTTGTTCGTTATGCAGCATATGCTGAATGCTGTTACAGGAAAGGGAACACATGAAGATGTTTGGTATGTTGATTCAGGTGCATCCAATCATATGACCAGCCATGCAGAATGGTTTGGAGAGATGCAGGATTTGCAGAATGCAGGTTATGTGCAGACGGGTGATGACTCATGCCACCCAATTTCACACATTGGAAAAGTTCCCTTTTCCTTGCATGATGGTAAGACAAAGAGTCTTTCAGATGTATTACATGTGCCATCTATTACAAAGAATTTGGTGTCAGTCGGTCAAATGGTAGAGCAAGGGCTGCAAGTCAGATTTAATGCAAAGGGCTGCTTTGTAGAAGACTTCAATGACAAGTGCAGGTTGGTAGCAAAGGGAAGTAGAGTTGGACATATGTTCACTCTAGATGCTGGAATTCCTACTATGAATGCGGCTATGTATGCCAAAGGAAAAGGTGTTGTTGCAGACATTGAAATTTGGCACAAACGCATTGGACATGCAAATGTACAAAGGCTGAAATTAATGCAGTCCAAAGGGTTGGTTACAGGTTTGCCTACATTTAAAGTTGCAAAATTTCAGAAGGTATGTGAAGCATGTCAGTTTGGTAAGCAGGCAAGACAACCCTTTTCACACGACAGAGATGTAAGCAGAAATATCCTTGATGTTGTGCATACAGACATTTGGGGGCCTACACAAAATGTATCTCTTGGAGGCAGTTCATACTTTGTCACATTCATTGATGATTGCTCTAGAAAGCTGTGGGTATATTTTATGAAGGAAAAGAGTGAAGCTTTTGAGCACTTTAGAACTTTCAAGGCTGCAGTTGAAAGAGAAACAGGCTTGAAAGTAAAGTGCCTCAGGTCAGATGGAGGGGGAGAGTACCTCTCAAATGAGTTCAGTGATTTTCTGAGGTCTCATGGGATAAAGAGATAGTTCACATGCAGGTATACCCCACAGCAAAATGGGGTTGCAGAAAGGAAAAACAGGCATATTGCAGAAGTTGCACGCACCTTGATGGCTGAAAAGAATATGCCTAAGCATTTTTGGTCTGAGGCTGTTCATACTGCTGTTTATATTATGAACAGAACTCCCACAGCTGCAGTTCATGGTATGACCCCCGAAGAATGTTTTACAGGTAAGAAGCCTGATGTTTCACACTTGAAAGTATTTGGCTGCATTGCGTATGTTCATGTGCCAGATGAGTTGTGAAAGAAACTGGATCCAAAGGCTGAAAAGTGTGTCTTTATTGGATACTCTTTAGAGCAGAAAGGGTATCGCTGTTACAACCCTGTCACATGTAAGTTCAGAGTGAGCAGGGATGTCATCTTTGATGAAATGAGCAGCTGGTATGCATCTAGTGGTGATGCATTGGATGTTGATGATGATCATGACACTCATGTGCAAGCTGAAAAGCAAGAATCACGGACTCTTAGTGGACCAGAGACATCATCTAGTAGTCCTTGGTCTGGGAGACTAAGGAGTACCTCTACATCTTCAGGTGCATCTAGTAGCACTATAGGTAAAGACAAAGGAAAGAATAAAGTGTCAGAAGGCATTGATGCAGTTCTTGATGGAGACTCCAGTGGCTCAGAGAGCTTAGATGATGAGCTTGGCATTCCTTCAGTGAGAACTCCAGGTGTGCAGAGAGCACGTGTTAATGCAAAGACTCCATTGAGTGATCCAGTGGTACGCAGGTCTAGCAGGGTGAGATACCCTGTTAAAAGATTTGGTTTTGAGGGTTATGCAGCTCACCATTATGCTTATATGGTGAAACTAGTTGAGGATGTTGAGCCCACATGTTTTGAGGAGGCTGTTGGTCATGCTCATTGGGATGCAGCAATGGATGAGGAGATGGCTGCATTAGAGGCCAATAAGACTTGGGATCTAGTATCATTGCCAAAGGGAAAGAAAGCTATTGGATGTAAGTGGGTTTATAAGATTAAGCACAATGCAGATGGTTCTATTAGCAGGTACAAAGCTAGGCTGGTTGCAAAAGGCTATGCCCAAACATATGGCATAGATTATGATGAAACCTTCAGTCCAGTTGCTAGGATGGCAACTATCAGATGTGTGATTGCTTTGGCAGCAGCCAAAGGTTGGAGGTTGCAGCAAATGGATGTAAAGAATGCCTTCTTGCATGGTGATTTGCAGGAAGAAGTGTATATGGATCAGCCAGCAGGTTATGAAGATTTAGAGCATCCCACGTATGTGTGCAGGTTGAAGAAGGCACTCTATGGGCTCAAGCAAGCACCTAGAGCATGGTCTGACAAGATCAGAGAGTATCTTGTCAATATTGGCTTTCATGTTTCTGATGCTGATCACTCACTTTATGTGAGAAAGGGAGATACAGGTTTGGTCATCATAGTCATCTATGTGGATGACTTGATTATTACAGGTGATAGTGATAGTGGGATTGCTGAAGTCAAGGGTTGTTTGAAGATGGAGTTTGAGATGAAGGATTTAGGTGAGCTAAGGTACTTCCTTGGCATTGAGGTGATCAGATGTGATGATGGTATATGGCTGTCCCAAAGACAGTATGGCTTGGATATGTTGTCCAAGTATGGTATGACTGCATGCAAACCACTTTCAGTCCCGTTGGAGCAGAATGTAAAGCTGAGTGCTGATGTTGGGGATGAGATAGAAGACCCTACTATGTTCAGGAGGATAGTGGGGAGTTTGATCTACATGACCATTACAAGGCCAGACTTGAGCTATGCTGTTGGTCTTGTGAGTCAGTTTATGCAAGTACCTAGAAAGCCACATTTGGATGCAGTGAGATGCATATTGAGATATGTCAAGTCCACATTACATTATGGACTTTTCTATGAGGCAGGTACAGACGTACATGTGTTTGGATACACAGATGCAGATTGGGCTGGTAGTATGTCGGATAGAAGATCTACCAGCGGATACATGTTCTCTCTTGGTAGTGCAGCAGTTGCTTGGAGCAGCAAAAAGCAATCTACAGTTGCTTTGTCGAGTACAGAGGCTGAGTATAGAGGTGCTGCTGTTGCAGCATGTGAGGTAGTATGGCTGCAAAAGTTATTGGCTGATTTGGATGTGCAGGTGGAAGGTCCAGTTGTCATTTATTGTGACAACATGAGCAGTATACAGTTGGCTAGGAACCCTGTGTTCCATGCCAGGACAAAACATATTGAGATACACTACCACTTTGTGAGAGAGAAGGTACTAGCAGGTGAGATTGACTTGGTGTATGTCAGCACACAGGATCAGATAGCTGATATCTTCACGAAGGCATTGGGTACAGAGAAGCTTCAAAAGTTTCGAAGCTTACTTGGAGTTGCAGAGATGCAGTTGAGCTTGAGGGGGAGTGTTGAGATGGCAAGCTCAACACATGTGGACATGGATGATGGACCGCCTGGTTAGATGGGTCCACACGTTTACACTTAGCACGTCGGTGGTCATTATGACTCTCACATGGCCACTGACTCATTACTTATTATATTCAGGTTGTTACACCTATTTACAGCTGGCATAGTTATAGCGCCATTCGACTAGTGTAGTCGGTTATGCATTGTTTGACTTAGTAGGCCACTTTCCTTTTATGTTGTATCTTATCTATACTTTGTGTACATTGTAAAGTGTGTGGAAGAAGAAGAAGAAATCGGCAAGAAAACGTTTTGGCCTCCATCTCTCTTCTTGTCTCTTGAGTGAGCTTCTCCTTGTGCATTCTGTGTGTGTTCGGCGCAGCATCTTGAGCAACCCCCTCCACCACGCGATTCTTGACAGTAGGAAAATCCGCAAATATCAATCGAGCCACCTCTTGACATGGAACTCCATCTTTGCTATAAAGATGCATCTTTTGTGTTGCAACAAACTTGTTGATGCTATACACAAAACAACATAGTCATTAATGCAAAGTAACCGATGATGCAATGCTATATGCAACATGTAAATTGATGTTCTTGCAATATGTAGTTGTCATGTCTACCTATCAAGGGCAAATCTATCAATTTGGGGTCACATCCACTAATAGAGCATCGACATATGTTTGATATTGGAACCCTGCAACAATTATCTCAAAGTAATTTATTTTTAATAATCATACACGAAGTTCAAGTTAATATAAGACTTCTCACCTACTAAATGGGTCATAGGTCGCCTCTCCCAATTCTCTCGACCAAGAGATGAATCTGCAACAAAGGAGGTGGTGGGCGCCATAGAGGACTCTGGCACATTTTTTCTCCCTGGATTACCTTGAGTACCCTGGGTGGCACCTTTGGTAGCCTTGGTTGCTTGCTCCTCTACAGTGGTGGGTGCGGTAAGTGGTTCATGAGTATCAACTCCCTCCTTGAATCCTACATAGTATCATTCACCCTTAGACTCCCATGCATGAGCACAAAAACTATTGCTACAAAAGCGACAAGATGTTTACATAGATTGAAGTACTTACTGTCATGCAGATCTTTCTCTTGCTTAGGGATAACCCCCACAGGGTAATCCAGCCACCAAGGGCAAACACTTGCCTCCCATGCCGTCAATTTTCTATCACGTAATGATGGAGAATACATAGTGTTCTCGTCACGAACATCAATCCACTCTCTTGTGAATTGCGGAGCTGCATCCAGCCTCTTCTCTTCTACACATTGTAGTATCCACCTGCAACATTCTTGCCAATTACGCAAGCAAATGCATGCAATCTAATATGAAAATCAGACACACAATCTAATATGAAAATGCATGCTAACCTATAAATCACACGTTTGGCTGAAAACGTAAGCTCTGGCATCTTCTCTGCAACATCTGAAGATTTCACTCCATCCAAGAGGTGTACAAAAGCCTACACAAGTTTCACAAGCACTTAACATTAGCACATATACATTTTAAGAAAGAACTTAAGAAAGCAATATGAATGCACTGCATTGAGTCAACCTGCATGACATGATTCTTCATGTTAAGCTTAAAGAACTCCTCAAATGAATCTGGTAGCTGTGGACCTTCTACTTGTATCCTATCAATCTGAAGTAGTGCCTCCGAATGCAAGTGAGCCCAATATGTCTCTTTCTTCATGTAAACCCGAAAGAGCTTATAATCACCAAAATGTGGGTATTGGGGGTCTTTGGCCTTTGTGAGACTCATAAGATGCAACAATATTTTTTTCTTGTGATGCACAACAATATACGCAAATAGAAAGCATTGAAGAAAAAAGCATCACATACACACACCTTGCGTTATATATACAAATTACCTTTCCGCAGGGATTTTTGAGCTTGTGAGACAATACAGCTTGTCTCTTGTGATCTTGAGCATGCTTGCATCATCCCACTTTAGCCCAAATAACAACTTAAAGAACTCATCACCATTTTGGGGATTAGCAATGGATAGGTATTTGTAACCCCTATCCTTAAGGCGCTCCTCTTCCACCCTTGTAGCCTTCTCCAAACGTTTCTTCCTCTCTACCTCATCTAGACCAAGAGCCTCAAGCTTAGCAGTTTCTTTTGAGATGAAGACATGAAATTCATCCTATCATTCCAAAAAAAAACTAAATTAGAGATAGAAAAGCACATCTCATACAAGTGAGAAAATCACCTTCCATACAAGCTGAGATATTAAACCGCAAGGAGAGTTATACCATGGAGCAACACCATGATAATACCTTGCCTCTATACTCATCTCAACCTCAGCCCACTTCCTCATGGCCGGACTCAATCTATCTAGAATGGAGTCTTTGTTTGCAATACCAAACTTTTGAAACATATACACCTCATGCGCAATATTTGGAGTAACATGAGCTCTGGCAATACTATTGAAAACAAACAAAAGCATAATATGAGAATGTAAGTGTAACATATTACAAAGAGGAGCATAGTTAAAGGAAGAAGACTTACGCGTTGGTGGTGTCTAGTGCGAGTAGTAGCTCTGCTTCCTTTGCCTTGGGCACCTCAATGAATTGGCACCGTACCCTAACATGGTAGTGAGCACAGTCGGAGTACTCTGTAATTGAAAACCAACAAACATAAGAATGGGATACGAACATTCAATACTTGCATGTATAGTGGACAACTTACTTTCCTTTATGCGTTTCCACCACGTTTTAAGCCTGTGGTTTCCATCCCAAACCAAGAACTTTTTACCCTTAAGGTCTTGCCACTCTCTTCCAAGAGCCCTCTCAAAATCCTCATTTCTTTGATGCCATATTGGACCCCATTCATCTAGATTGCTGGCTGTCACAGACATGGTCTCCCCTCTCGGACCTTCAACTGACACAAGGAAGTGTCCCATAGTCTCAAGATAACCAGTGGAATCAAAGGAAGGAATCAACCACTGGGCATCATCCATAGCAAATCTGACTGCCTCATGAGCCACTAATCTGCAAAGAGGCACAAGAGGAGGTAGCGTCCTCTTTTTTATATAAAATTGACTCAGCACATCCTTCATCAGTCCTAGAGAGACTTGCTTGCCTAAGTTCCTTGAGTGCTTCTTTTCTTTTTCATCATCATTCTCCCTTTGATCACTATCACCACTCACCTCTTCTTTGTCATCTAGACTATCATGTTGCACATTAGTCTCTGTAGGAGCAGATATTAATAAGTAAAAATAAAAAAAAGTAGCATTAAACCAATCATATTTAATACATAACACTGAACAAAGTGTCATATGTAAATGAAATGGACACATAAGTGACTACCTGTGTGCTCCGCAACCCCGTCAATTGTATTGGAGTCCCCATCCACTTGTGCTTCGTCATCAATGTAGACACATCTTTTTGGACCACGTCCTTTCTTTGTTGAAGGAGTGTCCACTGATCTCAAACGCGATGATGCTTCTTGCTCTAAGATCCGCCCAGGAACACATCCTGAACGTAGCTTCATACAGACTTCATGGCTACTATGAGGTGACACACATTTCTTTCTCTTTCTAAGCACTCTTTTAGGTGCCATAACTTTCTCTACACACTTACAAATAGATACACAATCAACCTCTTTAAGATTAACAACACAATCAATCTCTTTAAGATTAGCAACACAATCAATCTCTTTAAGGTCACGGGACAAAGCCATGGACGAAGCCACATGCTTGTGCATAAGCCCACGGATCGTCCGCGCGGACGCGGACGATTGGGGGGTTCAATCTCTTACCTTATTCTCACGAAGCATATGGGACGAAGCCACACGCTTGTATCCATGGGGGGTTCAATCTCTTACCTTGGAGGTCCGTCGGACGGCATACGGGACAGTTGCCATGGGGCATAAGCCCACCCATCGTCCGCGTGGACGCGAACGATTGGGGGGCTTCAAGGTGTTACCTTGGAGGCCCACACGACGGGACAGCATAACCAAATGATGGGACGGCATACGGGACAGTTGCCATGGGGCATAAGCCCACCCATCGTCCGCGTGGACACGGATGATTGGGGGGCTTCAAGGTGTTACCTTGGAGGCCCACATGACGGCTTAGCCCACAGAAGCATGACCAAATTAACAAGCTAAAGCGTGACAAAGCTTAAGCATGACCAAAAGGCAAAAGACGAAGCGTGACCAAAAGACAAAGCGTGACAAAGTGTGACCAAAAGACAAAGCGTGACAAAGCTTAAGCAAATGACCAAGCTTAAGCCCACCCATCGTCCGCGTGGATGTGGACGATTGGGGGGCTCAAGGTGTTACCTGGGACAGACGAAGCCGTTGATCATCGCGGATTGGGAGGCCACGGACGAGGCCACGGACGAAGCCGTTGATTGGGAGGCCACGGACGAAGCGGTTGATCGTCGCGGATGCTGCAGGAGTTACGAACGAAGCGAGAGCTGCAGGAGTTACGGACAGTCGCGCAGGATACGAAGCTGTTGTGGGGCACCGTCCTGAGCTATAGGAGCGAGAGCTACAGGAGCTACAGGAGTTACAGGAACGAAGTGAGAGCTACAGGAGCTACAGGAACGAAGCGAGAGCTACAGGAGCTACAGGAATGAAGCGAGAGCTACAGGAGCTGCAGGAGTTGCACAGTCGTGCAGGATACGAAGCCGTTGTGGGGCACCGTCGTGAGAGTTGTAGGAGCTGTAAGAGCTGCAGGAGTTTTGGGGCACCGTCGTGTGAGAGAGACGGAGAGAGGGAGAGAAGGGAGAAGGGAGAAAGAGAAGGGAGAAAGAGAAGGGAGAAAGAGAAGAGAAAGAGAAGGGAGAAGGGAGAAAGAACGGAGAAAGAGAAAGAGAAGGGAGAAGGGAGAAAGAGAGAAGGGAGAGAGAGAGAAAGAGAAGGGAGAAAGAGAAGGGAGAAGGGAGAGAGGGAGAAAGAGAAGGGAGAAGGGAGAGAGAGAGAAAGAGAAGGGAGAAAGAGAAGGGAGAAGGGAGAGAAGGGAGAGAGAGAGAAAGAGAAGGGAGAAAGAGAGAGAGGGAGAGGAGAGAGAGTGAGAGCAAAGAGAGGAGAGAGTTGAGAAAGAGAGGAGAGAGTTGAGGAGAGACTTAATAACCCTAATAAAGAAGTTAGCCGTTGATTGCGTAATTAGGTAACTAGTTGGCCGTTAAATAATTAAATAATTAATACAACATAAATAAATTATGAGTGCATAAAGGTGAAGGATGGTGGGTGGTTGAGTTGTAAATTTTTCTATTGATTTCTCTCCGCTTGTAGTGACGGTGAACTGTTGCTATATTCAGAGTTTTCTTCTCTTCATCAAATACACACTGTGAGCTATATTCAGAGTTTTCTTCTCTTCATCAAATACTAACCCACCAGAGGGCACAACATGTCGAGTTTTGCTATTTTGACATGGAGACTAGCCAGTGATTGCTTAGAGCACAGGGTTTCATTAAGAAATGGGGAGATTCTTTTGAGTGAGTACTACCTACAGAATCTATTGCCTCCAACACAAAAATTCCAGGGGTTGCAAGCCGTCATAGAGAATGATGGTGGAGCAAACAATGTCACTGTGTCTCCAAGATGGGATCATGAAGGGCATGCGCACTATCTGATTGATAGTACATTATCAGCCACCTACTCTATCAGGCACTCAAGTAACTATGTGTGCATATCTAACAGTATTGAGTCAATAGAAGATGAGATTGACAACTACATTGATTGTACTCCAGGTTGTAGCACATCAACTCCAGTGTGTCTTGAGGTACACTCAGATAACAAGAAGGATGTTGATGACACAAATGTCGGGGAGGACCTATGTGTGGGCAGCCAAAGCGGGGACTTATCTTCCTATGATAACTCGATTGCAGCCTTCATTGAGGAGAAAGCTAGAACGGGTAGATTGAAAAAATTACTAGCGCTCTGTGGACCTCCACGAAGGGTGGATGAGCTCCCAATCGAGTATAATGGCACAATTGCTTTTGAGCTTCCAGCCACAGATAGCAAGAAACAAATGATGGGTATGGAACAAAAATATGATGGTCACCTGTGATCGCGGCCCTCACAGACAAATATGGCAATTGAGTGCACTGTGCGCTTGAGCTATTGTCTTGGAAGTCTTCAATGTCTTAGGATCACTTGTCCTTACTACATAACAGAGGGAAAATACAATGATGTTTTTTTCCATGGTCACTTGGATAGAACCGTGAGCATGGGTTATCCTGCAAGTGAGGGAAACTCCAAGATAACATGTCACTATTGTCTTAATGTTGCTACTTGTGTAGCCATTTGCAAATGCATGATCTATTATGTGTTGCCATTGGATCCTACAATGACACGTTTGGTGATCCATGTTGGGGAGCATGCTCACAGTGTTCAACATGGCACTAAGAGGGCAACCCTTGACAAGGTGCGGAGGCTTGTGCGCACGGTCCTAAAGATCGAAAAGGGAGGTCCACGAAAAATACAGATGCTAGTCGCTCGGCAGATGTTGTTTGAATCTTTAACAAAAGAAGACGAGTCGGAGGCGACAGAGGTGGATCTTAATCATTTTCTAGAAGAAATGATGCCACTTGTGCAGAATAAAGGGTAGGCTTGTGCATTATTATTTTCTGCTTACAATGTATGTCCTGCATTTGAAATAACCCTCTAATAAACACATAGGTTCAAAGGCATTGTTTCACAAGAAAGAGCCAAACAAGGTCAGGTGGTTGGTGATGGGTATGACAACATACTTCTTTTGCAAAAACGTTGTGTCTTCCCATTTTTCCATGGAAGTAGATTTCCAGGACAAGGTGATGCCAAGGAGAAGTGCTACTTGTTTAAAATGTCCACCAAGGGACCAGCATCAGGGGTGGACTTAGTGAATCGTATGAGGAGAATTGGGACTGGGGATTTACGACGTGCATGGGTGCACTTTGATCATACCCATAGGATTGATGGGTGGGCAACTATGTCTTGTTCAGTTTATGATCATGGGTATGTGGCAACATAATGAAAGCTTTTATTGAAATTAAATTGTTGTTGATGAACACTATACTAATGTATCAATCATGAACTAGCATGAGAGCATTGCAGGTAATTGCAATATGTGAATTTAAAGAGGAGGATGAAGAGTCTCAAATCCTGTTTTGGAGAAATTTGAATTCTGTCATGGTTCAATGTGGCCATGATCCACCTAACTTTGCTGGGTTTATGTCCGATGAGGCAAGTGCGAATTGGATGGCAATAAGGGTTGTGTACAATGGAGGGCCTCATAACATAATGGAAGGGAGGGAGCGTTCTTGTCTTTTTCATTGGGAGCAAAGTTTGCAAAAGCATACCAAGAAATTAGTCATTGTGGATAAACAAATGCACCACATTGAATTGTGTGAAGCATGGAGGCTAGCAACGACAACTCAACTAGCCTCACTTCAGGCCTCTGCTATCCGAGATTGGTGGGCACGAAATGTCAACAAGGAACACATCAAGGCTTTGGATAGGTGGTTGAAATGGTGGGAGCAAAGAATTGCCCATTGGGGAGGAATTGAATCTCATGTAAGTGTGACATTTTTTCCAGCTCATTAAGATTTGTTGCACAATGTAGCAATGGGGAGAGCTACTGATTCTATTTTTGGATTTGACTCCGCAGGCTAACAAAAGTCCTTGGGAACATGCTCAAATTCCAAGCATAAACTTATCAGAAAGTGTCCATGCTAGTTTGTTAGCAGGTGAGGGTGGAAAACGAAAGATATCACTTTATGATGCATGTGTTAGTGATGTTTTGAATGCATATATTCAATGTGCAAAGAGGTTGGGCTATACCACGGGGAGGTTTATTGGATCTGGGCCTTCTATGGAGTCTTTTTTGGCTAGTGCCAGCAAAAGGGAATCCCCAAATCCCTCCTCTGTTGCACGGGCGTTGCAAGGTGTTGTAGCTGGAAGTCCTTTGTACGAGGAGCCTATAATGCAAGGTGATAGGGAGACTGTGCAAAGAAAAAAGAAGGGAGGTGGAGCAACTGTAAGTTCTCATAGACCGGGATACGTGATGGAGTCAAGGCAAAGGAAAATCAGGGGCAGGCCGCGGAGTATACAGTTTGACGATGGAAAGATGGAAGAGATATGTATCCAAGAGGATGAGGAGATACCAATCAAGCCCTTTGCAGGTGGAGTAAGTGCACCAAATGCGGAAACGTCAACTCACGTAGAAGAGGTAGAAGTGGCACAGGAGGAGTGGGCTTTACGAAGGACACCACCTAACTGTGTGAGAAAGTGTTTTGGTATGGAGGGTAGAAAGAATTGCAGCAGCAAATTACAGAGTCGGCAAGTGGGGTTAGTCGCACCATGCTTTTGGTGTGAGAGAGCCTATAAGAACAAGGCCATTGCACAATGGATATGGTTCTGTAATCATGATGTCAAGCATACAAACACTGTGTAGAAACAAGTGATAGCATCACCAATTGTTCCATCTTTGTGGCCAGTTGATATAGGAACAAATATATCGAAGGAAGAGTGTAGCAGCCTAAGACAGGCTGGTTTCAAGTTTGCCTGCTTTAGCTTTACAGCACCACCAAGGAACGAGAAGAGCAAACCTCCTATTTCTACAGAATGTGGTTCAAGCGGGAGAAGACGCAAGTGGAGACATGGAATTTCCAAAGATGCACAAAAGAGAATAGAGGCAGCTGGTTGCATGGTTGTGACATTCTTGGAGGAGATAGTGCAACTTGAGAGACAACATTCAGTATTTCGAGTCTTGACAGAGAGTTGTTATGATGTGCACATCAAAGAAGAGCCTAGGTGCACTTGTCCTGATTTTCAAAAAAGAGAATCTACCCAAAAGGCATTTCTTGCTTGCAAACATATGTATTATGTGTACATGCACATACTTGGCCTTCAACCCAAGGAGCACATGGTCATACATCAGCCTGCACTAACCCCCACAGACCTTGCCTTTGTGTTAGGGCAAACACGTAAGATATGCCCTATTATGTAGGAAGCCCAACGTAAGCATGGCTCATTCATTGTTCTGGAGGACTCATCATCATGCACTTCATTAGGGTGTGACATGTCCTTTTTGTTACATGAAGATCTTGGAACCTTTCTAGATATTGTACTCCTTTTGGGTAATGCAAAACTTTGGAATGTTATTATTTGTTGTGATTATTCAACACCATTGCTCCCTTTATTGTGAATGGGTTAGTAATGCATGATGCGCAATATATTTTTGACATGTCATTTGTAGAAAGCATCCAAGGTTGTTTCAAAAAGCTCTAAAAATCAATTTCAATTGCAAAAGCACGAAATCAAAAGCTTGCAAAAATAACACACCCCCCAATCTGCATCCGTGTATCCAGTCAATATCAAGGGCTTATCTCTGACATAGAACAACCCATACTCTACAATGGACTTAGCATATCTCATAATGCGTCTACCTGCATCCAAGTGTGGCTTTCTAGGCTTCTGCATAAACTGGCTTATGAGCCCTACAACATAGCTCAAGTCAGGCCTAGTGATGGTCAAGTAAATCAAGCTGCCAACCATCTGCCTGTACATAGTCACATCCTCTACTTCAGCCCCAGTGTTCATGTCTAGCTTGACATTCTGATCAAGAGGTGTATCCAGAGGTTTGCATTCAGCCATGCCATACTTCTTCAGCATCTCTATGGCATAGTGCTTCTGCATCAGCCATAACCCATTATCAGCTGGAACTACCTAAATGCCCAAGAAATACTTCAGTTCTCCCAAAGTCTTTCATGTCAAATTCAGATTTCAGCATCTTCATTACATGTTGTATGCCCATCATCACCAGTGATTATCAAATCATCAACATATATGACCAGCACTACTAAACCACTGTCAGTCTTCTTTGTAAATAGGTTGTGATCAGCCTTGCCAACAACAAAACCCAATCTTTACAAGTAGTTACTGATCTTAGCATGCCAAGCTCTCGGAGCCTGCTTCAGCCCGTACAATGCCTTTTTTAGCCTGCATACAAAATGCTGAAAATCAGGGTGAACATACCCTTCCGGCTGAACCATATAAACATCCTCTGCTAGGTCACCGTTAAGAAATGCATTCTTAACATCCATCTGCTGTAATTTCTAGCCTTTAGCAATAGCCAAGGCAATCATAGTGCGAATGGTTGCCATCTTGGCAACAAGGCTGAATGTTTCCTCCTAATCAAGTCCATATTCTTGGGCATACCCCTTTGCGACAAGCCTGGATTTGTATCTCTCCACACTGCCATCTAACTTGCATTTGATTTTGTAGACCCATTTGCAGCCAATGGTCTTTTTCCCTTCAGGCAGTGGCACCAAATCCCACGTCTTATTTTCAGCCAAGGCATTCATTTCTTCATCCATGGCTACACACCAATTCTCATCTTTCACTGCTTCGGCATATGTACCTAGTTCTTTGACCTCCATCACTTTTGTCATGTAAGCATAATGCTTTGCAGAGTAGCCACTGTATGTCAACCTGCCAACAGGGTATCTGACCCTCTGCGAGCATCTAAGCTGTGGTGCACTACTCGATTCCCCTCTCTCATGAGGCGGAATATACCTGCTCTGCCTTGTGGCAGGCGTATAGACAGTTGGAATACCAAGGTCACTGTCTAGAGTATCTCTAGACTCATAGCCAGAAGTCATTCTGCCAGGTGTCATCATACTAGATGCATCCTCAATAACTTTCAATTTTCCTTTGCTGTCCAAGACATCATGTCTCCCGCTCACTGACATACTGGTGTCAATGGACGGTGAGCTCCTCAATCTCCCTGTCCATGGGGATATTGTCTGACTACGAGGTCCTGTCATGGCAGTGCTCTGCTGCAAATCAACTGTAGAGACATGAGTGGGAGGCATATCCGCTCTGGCACTGCAACTGGTGATACATACCAAGAGCCCATCTCATCAAAGATAACATTCCTGCTTACCAAAGTCTCCCTGGTAGAGGGATCATAGCATTTGTATGCCTTCTTCTCCTGTGAATATCCAATGAAAACACACTTATGCGCTTTGGGATCCAGCTTCTTCCTTTTCTCATCTAGAATATGCACATAAGCAAGATAGCCAAAAACTTTCATGTGACTTACATCCAGCTTATAGCCATACAGCTTCTCAAATGGTGTCATCTCATGAATACCTGCAATGGGAGTCCTATTCAAAATGTATACGGCTGTCATAACATCCTCTGCCCAATAGTAAAGCAGCATATGCTTTTCATTCATCATGGCCCTAGTAGCTTCCATCAGAACCCTATTCTTCCTTTCAGCTACTCCATTCTGCGGAGTGTAGCTGCAGGTGAGCTGTCTATGAATGCCATTTTCAGCCAAGAAATCATCAAATTCATTTGATACATACTCCCCACCACTATCAGATCTCAAGCAAGATATGTAGCATTCAAACTCCTTCTCAAGCTGTGCTTTAAATTGCTAAAAAACAGCAAAGATCTCATCTTTTGTTTTCAATATGTAAAGCCAGGTATAGCGACTATAGTCGTCAATGAAAGATACATAATATCTGGAACCTCCCATAGATACATCATGAGCTAGCCCCCAAACATCAGAGTGCACTAACTGCAATGGACGTGTACTCTGTCTTACATGCCTGACAAACGGCAATCGTGACTGCTTACCGAACTGGCAAGCCTCGCATACATGACCAATATCTGAATATTGGAACTTGGGTAAACCTGTAACCAGCTATTTCTTTTGCATAATTTGCAGCCTTTGCAAATTGACATGCCCCACTCTCTTGTGCCATATTTCCAAATCCCTAACAGTGCCAAAACCATGGGCAAACATAGCTGAATTCAGCTCTGGCAAAGAAGCATCAAGAGTAAACATTCGGCCATTCCTGTGACCACAAGCTATCAACTTGCATCCATTGCCAAACTCTTCAATAAAGCAGCCATGTTTATTGAATCTAACCTGCAAGTTCTGCTCCATCATCTGACCAACAAACAATAAGTTCTTCGTAATTGAAGGAACGTGCAAGACATCATGCAAATTTTTCTTCCTGCCATCATGAACCACAAGAGGCACTTTGCCTTTATGTTCAATGCTATGCTTCGTTTCATCACCTGTGCATACATAGCCATGCTTTTCAGCCACCATATCAGTGAACCAGCCACCGTGAGAGGTCATGTGGTTTAATGCCCTGAGTCAATGTACCACACTGCATCATCAGATGATTTTTCAGCAGCCTTATCTTTGGCATATTGCATGGCAAAGAGTCTATCACCAAAGTCATCTGCCTGACTGGACGTAGCATAATGTCCATGCTTCTTGCCCTTCTGGTTTCCCTACTTCTTCCAGTAGTCCTTTGCAATATGCCCATACTTTCCACAGTAGTGACAATCCTTATCTTTATTGGATTGTCTAACTGATGTTGTTGCTACCATGAACCTCTGCCACGGGAGTTAGATCTCCCCCTGTCTCAAAAATTTCCACCACCTCTTGCATTTGATAGCTGCTGATTGCTATTACCATAGGATGCATTCTATTGGTCTCCTTTGCCAGATCCATAACCCCTACCACGGCTGACATGGCCACGCTGATGCGAGTAAAAGACCGCATCCTTATTCTTTGAACTGCTTGACCCTGTAGATAAGCCAAGCTTCACCTCTTCATGAATCAATAATGCAACCAGCTCATTAAAGTCAGGCATTTCAGCCCGCACAGACACTGAAGTGTCAAAAGACTTGTATTCAGGTCCCAAGCCATTCAAAGTCACTGCAACCATATCTTCATCTTCAACTTGTGAACCAACAGATGCCAGTTAATCTGCTATGGTCTTAACCTCTGTGACATAATCTTGTATGGATCTGTTCTTCCTCTCCATGTTATTGAATTTCTGCTTCAATTGTATCTTCTTGGCACTTGTGGTTGTGCCATAGTATTTGACTAATATACTCCATGCATCTACTGGGGATTTACAGCTCATGATCTGCATCACCATAGCATCCGAGATACATAATGACAACCAATGTAACACCTTGTGAGCTCTTTCCGTCCAAGCTCGATGCGCTCATCTTTGATCAGTTGTAGGATTCCTTTCTGGAACTTCAAGTTTAGCCTCAATACCTGTCACTAAGTCCCAGTATCCTTTGCCTATCAGAAATTTCTCCATGCGAAACTTCCATATTGCATAATTGTTGCTATCAAGCTTTTCTCCCACAATCTAGGTTACATTATCAGTTCTATCAACATTTGCCATGTTGTAGACCTTGCCTGACTACCTGCAAACCAAGATCTTCTTAACAGTTCAACTTCAGCCAGGAACTGTTTATGACAGTTTTCTACAATTAATTGCAATAAAAACAAGGTATTTCAGCCCACTGACAATCCAAAACAGCCCACAACCAAGTGGCCTAACCTGTAGGCAAAACAGTCAATACAGATGCAATGTATTTACTTCAGTTGAACCTCTTCCAACCCCACTGCCAAGATACATACATGCAGTCTGAAAACTATAATTCTATGAATGACCAGCAATGATTTCAAGCCCAAAACTGAGTGATATACATGTCATACATGTCCCAAACCTTCATAGACATCTGCTAGTACATGTAGCAATCCAACCATAACCAACGGGGCACAAGTCAGTGCATAGATAGCATGTATAAGTATCAAACCTTCTGCTTACAGATTGCAATCAACAACTTCTCAATAAACCAAAGTCTATCCAGCTCCAAAACAGCGTCAACTCATGTCAGACATTCACTTTGAAGTGTTAGGTTCAATGCATGAGCATTCGGGTAACTATAGGCATCCTGACTTCATGAAAATCGTAGATTGCATTTACTGCTTGCAACCACTAAGACAATGTCACTGCAGTAATTACCAACCTTAGACTTCAACTTCCATGATCACTTAATGCTCAACTCAATCCATAAACCTCTAGCAGATATATCCAATGTCATACATATGATAAATGCCAGCCAAGTGTTATGTAATGCTTCAATGCAAGCTAATGCTTGCTGCCCACTGTTTTGAGATAGGTTTCTAGCCTGTTTATACTTCCAGGTTTGAGTACTTCCTTCAAGAAATTTCAGCTCAAAGGCATGAGAACTGATACATATGTCTTCCAGAGTGCTCCTAGGCTCCAATGAGGTCCATAAAGCATGTCAGAGAGCTTCAAGCTCCAACCAAGATCAGATACAAGCTGCCCTATCACTGTTTATAGCTGAACTGCTGCTATTTCAGATCTCTAGATCATATATGTAGCTCATAACTGAGCACACATCCAAGTAATAGCATGCCAAGACCTTCAACCACCTTCCAAGGTGTATAAGCAAGCTGTAGATTGCTTGATGAGCTCCCAATGCCTTGTGTTGCAGTGAGATATGCCTTCAGCCACAGCAGGCGCAAACACGCAGGCTAGTCTGGAGTGTGCAGCAGTAACATTCGATGACAATGATGACTATAGAGCACACTCTAGTGCTTAATGATGCCCTGAGAGACTGCCCAACAAGCTATAACAAGCTCTTGCATAGATAGAATGCATAGACCTTGACACCTACCTTGATAGAGTAACAATGGCAGCCTTGCTACTTCATAGATACACTCTGTCTTCAAGCTTCAAGTCTTCTTTTCCAGTGCATTCCACCAGTGAGCCCATTCATGGCTCTAATACCATGTTAGCTTTCAGGGATGCAGATAGAGAGAAACATAGAGTGAAGCTACATACTTCCTCTCTCCATTCATCTCATTATATCTTCAACACACACTTTAATGCATATACAATCTAAGGTCATAAAGACCATTCACACCAGAAGTAGAACTGACTTATTTAATGTACCTAACTGATCTAGCCAGACTAGCTTTGTCCAGCTCATGTCGGTCAAACACACATGAAGGAGCTTGATATTCTAACAGAGAGGTCTTCAATTTGGTCTTCCAATATGGGCTCTATTTCCTTAAGGTGTTCTTAGGCGTCCTTGATCCACTCCTTGACTTTGGCTATAGCCTTGAGTTGCCGTCTGGGGTGGGGGTATTCCCCTACCTTGGCACTCCCTAGTTCTATTGTCTTAGGAGCTGAGGTCTATGCCTCTGCATCAGTGACCCTCTTTCCCATCACTAGCGTTGTAGCTTCCTTAGTCTTAAGGGCAATCTTTGCCTTCGTTCTCTTTCTCCTTCTCCTCCGACTTTTCTTTCCCAACGAGGCTACATCCAGGTTACTTGGCCCATGCAATGAGATGCCTGTTTGTTTTGTCCATGCTCG